>NC_086444.1:517755919-517923419 GCF_028390025.1 Pseudophryne corroboree | reverse complement strand
GGAATCGCTCTGTTTTAGCTCCTCCTTCAATGTCTCCAGCTTCTTCTGCAAAAGCCTGATGAGGGGATTGACCTGACTCAGGCTGGCAGTGTCTGAACTGACTTCACGTGTGGCAAGTTCAAAGGGTTGCAGAACCTTGCACAACGTTGAAATCATTCTCCACTGCACTTGAGTCAGGTGCATTCCCCCTCCTTTGCCTATATCGTGGGCAGATGTATAGGCTTGAATGGCCTTTTGCTGCTCCTCCATCCTCTGAAGCATATAGAGGGTTGAATTCCACCTCGTTACCACCTCTTGCTTCAGATGATGGCAGGGCAGGTTCAGGAATGTTTGGTGGTGCTCCAGTCTTCTGTACGCGGTGCCTGAATGCCGAAAGTGGCCCGCAATTCTTCGGGCCACCGACAGCATCTCTTGCACGCCCCTGTCGTTTTTTAAATAATTCTGCACCACCAAATTCTATGTGCAAAACATGGGACGTGCTGGAATTTGCCCAGATGTAATGCACGCACAATATTGCACAATATTGCTGGCGTTGTCCGATGTCACAAATCCCCAGGAGAGTCCAATTGGGGTAAGCCATTCTGCGATGATCTTCCTCAGTTGCCGTAAGAGGTTATCAGCTGTGTGCCTATTCTGGAAAACGGTGATACAAAGCGTAGCCTGCCTAGGAACGAGTTGGCGTTTGCGAGATGCTGCTACTGGTGCCGCCGCTGCTGTTCTTGCTGCGGGAGGCAATACATCTACCCAGTGGGCTGTCACAGTCATATAGTCCTGAGTCTGCCCTGCTCCACTTGTCCACATGTCCGTGGTTAAGTGGACATTGGGTACAACTGCATTTTTTAGGACACTGGTGAGTCTTTTTCTGAGGTCTGTGTACATTTTCGGTATCGCCTGCCTAGAGAAATGGAACCTAGATGGTATTTGGTACCGGGGACACAGTACCTCAATCAAGTCTATAGTTGCCTCTGAATTAACGATGGATACCGGAACCACGTTTCTCACCGCCCAGGCTGCCAAGGCCTGAGTTATCTGCTTTGCAGCAGGATGACTGCTGTGATATTTCATCTTCCTCACAAAGGACTGTTGGACAGTCAATTGCTTACTGGAAGTAGTACAAGTGGTCTTCCGACTTCCCCTCTTGGATGACGATCGACTCCCAGCAGCAACAACAGCAGCGCCAGCAGCAGTAGGGGTTACACTCAAGGATGCATCGGAGGAATCCCAGGCAGGGGAGGACTCGTCAGACTTGACAGTGACATGGCCTGCAGGACTATTGGCTTTCCTGGGTAAGGAGGAAATTGACACTGAGGGAGTTGGTGGTGTGGTTTGCAGGAGCTTGGTTACAAGAGGAAGGGATTTAGTGGTCAGTGGACTGCTTCCGCTGTCACCCAAAGTTTTTGAACTTGTCACTGAATTATGATGAATGCGCTGCAGGTGACGTATAAGGGAGGATGTTCCGAGGGGGTTAACGTCCTTACCCCTACTTATTACAGCTTGACAAAGGCAACACACGGCTTGACACCTGTTGTCCGCATTTGTGTTGAAATAATTCCACACCGAAGAGCTGATTTTTTTTGTATTTTGACCAGGCATGTCAATGGCCATATTCCTCCCACGGACAACAGGTGTCTCCCCGGGTGCCTGACTTCAACAAACCACCTCACCATCAGAATCCTCCTTGTCAATTTCCTCCCCAGCGCCAGCAACACCCATATCCTCATCCTGGTGTACTTCAACAGTGACATCTTCAATTTGACTATCAGGAACTGGACTGCGGGTGCTCCTTCCAGCACTTGCAGGGGGCGTGCAAATGGCGGAAGGCGCAAGCTCTTCCCGTCCAGTGTTGGGAAGGTCAGGCATCGCAACCGACACAATTGGACTCTCCTTGGGGATTTGTGATTTAGAAGAACGCACAGTTCTTTGCTGTGCTTTTGCCAGCTTAAGTCTTTTCTTTTTTTCTAGCGAGAGGATGAGTGCTTCCATCCTCATGTGAAGCTGAACCACTAGCCATGAACATAGGCCAGGGCCTCAGCCGTTCCTTGCCACTCCGTGTCGTAAATGGCATATTGGCAAGTTTACGCTTCTCCTCAGACGCTTTTAATTTTGATTTTTGGGTCATTTTACTGAACTTTTGTGTTTTGGATTTTACATGCTCTCTACTATGACATTGGGCATCGGCCTTGGCAGACGACGTTGATGGCATTTCATCGTCTCGGCCATGACTAGTGGCAGTAGCTTCAGCACGAGGTGGAAGTGGATCTTGATCTTTCCCTATTTTAACCTCCACATTTTTGTTCTCCATTTTTTAATGTGTGGAATTATATGCCAGTATCAATAGCAATGGCCTACTACTATATTTACTGCGCAAAACTAAAATGCACCACAGGTATAGAATATAGATGGATAGTATACTTAATGGATGACGAGTGACGACACAGAGGTAGGTACAGCAGTGGCCTACCGTACTGCTATATATAGTATACTGGTGGACACTGTGTCAGCAAACTGCAAAACTAAAATGCACCACAGGTATAGAATGTAGATGGATAATAGTATACTTAATGGATGACGAGTGACGACACAGAGGTAGGTACAGCAGTGGCCTTCCGTACTGCTATATATAGTATACTGGTGGACACTGTGTCAGCAAACTGCAAAACTAAAATGCACCACAGGTATAGAATGTAGATGGATAATAGTATACTTAATGGATGACGAGTGACGATACAGAGGTAGGTACAGCAGTGGCCTACCGTACTGCTATATATAGTATACTGGTGGACACTGTGTCAGCAAACTGCAAAACTAAAATGCACCACAGGTTTAGAATGTAGATGGATAATAGTATACTTAATGGATGACGAGTGACGACACAGAGGTAGGTACAGCAGTGGCCTACCGTACTGCTATATATAGTATACTGGTGGACACTGTCAGCAAACTGCAAAACTAAAATGTACCACAGGTACAGAATGTAGATGGATAGTATACTTAATGGGTGACGAGTGACGACACAGAGGTAGGTACAGCAGTGGCCTACCGTACTGCTATATATAGTATACTGATGGACACTGTGTCAGCAAACTGCAAAACTAAAATGCACCACAGGTTTAGAATGTAGATGGATAATAGTATACTTAATGGATGACGAGTGACGACACAGAGGTAGGTACAGCAGTGGCCTACCGTACTGCTATATATAGTATACTGGTGGACACTGTCAGCAAACTGCAAAACTAAAATGCACCACAGGTATAGAATGTAGATGGATAATAGTATACTTAATGGATAACGAGTGACGACACAGAGGTAGGTACAGCAGTGGTCTACCGTACTGCTATATATAGTATACTGGTGGACACTGTCAGCAAACTGCAAAACTAAAATGCACCACAGGTATAGAATGTAGATGGATAATAGTATACTTAATGGATGACGAGTGACGACACAGAGGTAGGTACAGCAGTGGCCTACCGTACTGCTATATATAGTATACTGGTGGACACTGTGTCAGCAAACTGCAAAACTAAAATGCACCACAGGTTTAGAATGTAGATGGATAATAGTATACTTAATGGATGACGAGTGACGACACAGAGGTAGGTACAGTGGCCTACCGTACTGCTATATATAGTATACTGGTGGACACTGTCAGTAAACTGCAAAACTAAAATGCACCACAGGTATAGAATGTAGATGGATAGTATACTTAATGGATGACGAGTGACGACACAGAGGTAGGTACAGCAGTGGCCTACCGTACTGCTATATATAGTATACTGGTGGACACTGTGTCAGCAAACTGCAAAACTAAAATGCACCATAGGTATAGAATGTAGATGAATAGTATACTTAATGGATGACGACACAGAGGTAGGTACAGCAGTGCACTCTGCACTGTACTCCTCCTATATAATATTAATTATACTGGTGGTCCCCAGTCCCCACAATAAAGCAGCACACTGAGCACAGATATGGAGTGTTTTTCTTCAGGCAGACAACGTATACTGGTGATCACTGTCAGCAAAACTCTGCACTGTACTCCTGCTATAGCTGCTCCCCAGTCCCCACAATTAAGCAGTGTGAGCACTCAGCACAGATATATTATGCAGCACACTGAGCACAGATATGGTATGGAGCATTTTTTTCAGGCAGAGAACGGATAAAAACTGGTGATCACTTATCAGCAAAACTCTGCACTGTACTCCTCCTAACAGCTGCTCCCCAATCCTCCGCACAATCAAGCAAAAGCAATAAACCAATCAACTTCTAGTTCTACAATAAACGGAGAGGACGCCAGCCACGTCCTCTCCCTATCATCTCCAATGCACGAGTGAGAAAATGGCGGCGATGCGCGGCTGCTTATATAGAATCCGAATCTCGCGAGAATCCGACAGCGGGATGATGACGTCCGTGCGCGCTCGGGTTAGCCGAGCAAGGCGGGAAGGTTCTAACCTGCCTCGGACCCGTGTAAAAAAGGTGAAGTTCGGGGGGGTTCGGTTTCCGAGAAACCGAACCCGCTCATCACTAACAGATACCACACACACACACACACACACACACACACACTGCTGTCCCCACACGCACTACAGATGCCACACACACACACACACACACACACACACACACACACACACAGAGTCCTGTCCCTACACTCACTACAGATGCCCCCATAAACACACACACTCCCCTCCATAGACAGACCGAGGCACCCCCATCCCCTCCACAGACAGATAGCACTCCCTCCCTTCCACAGACAGACAACACTCCCCCTTCCTCCACAGACAGACAGTACCCCCTCCCCTCCACACACAGACAGCACCCCCTCCCCTCCACAGACAGGCAGCACCCCTTCCCCTCCACAGACAGACAGCACCCCTTCCCCTCCACAGAGAGACAGCACCAACTCCCTTCCTCAGACAGACAGCACCCCTCCCCTCCACAGACAGACAGCACCCCCTGCCCTCCACAGACAGCACCCCCTCCCCTCCACAGACTGCACCCCCTCCCCTCCACAGACAGACAGCACCTCTTCCCCTCCACAGACAGACAGAACCCCCTCCCTTCCACAGACAGCACCCCCTCCCCTCCACAGACAGCACCCCCCTCCCCTCCACAGACAGACAGCACCCCCCCCTCCATTCCACAGACAGACAGCACCCCCTCCCTTCCACAGACAAACAGCACCCCTCCCCTCCACAGACAGACAGCACCCCCTCCCCTCCAGACAGACAGCACTTCCTCCACAGACAGACAGCACCCCCTCCCCTCCACAGACAGCACCCCCCTCCCCTCCACAGACAGACAGCACACCCTTCCTCCAGAGACAGACAGCACTCCCTCCCCTCCACAGACAGACAGCACCCCTTCTTCCCTCCACAGACAGACAGTACCCCCTTCCCTCCACAGACAGACAGCACCCCCCGTCCGTTCCACAGACAGACAGCACCCCCTCCACAGACAAACAGCACCCCCTCCCCTCCACAGACAGACAGCACCCCCCCTTCCCTCCACAGACAGACAGCACTCCCTCCCCTCCACAGATGGACAGCACCCCCTCTTCCCTCCACAGACAGACAGTACCCCCCTCCCTCCACAGACAGACAGCACCCCCTCCACAGACAGACAGCACCCCCCTTCCCTCCATAGACAGACAGCACCCCCCTACCCTCCACAGACAGACAGCACTCCCTCCCCTCCACAGACGGACAGCACCCCCTCTTCCCTCCATAGACAGACAGCACCCCCTCTCCTCCATAGACAGAGAGCACCCCACCTCACCTCTAGCCGGGAGCTGATCACAGCAGCAAATTTGTTAGCTAATGGGCAAAACTATGTGCACTGCATGGGGGGGCAGATATAACATGTGCAGAGAGAGTTAGATTGGGGTTGGGCGTGTTCAAACTGAAATCCAAATTGCAGTGTAAAAATAAAGCAGCCAGTATTTACCCTGCACAGAAACAATATAACCCACCCAAATCTAACTTTCTCTGCAAATATTATATCTGCTCCCCCTGCAGTGCACATGGTTTTGCCCATTAGCTAACAAATTTGCTGCTGCGATCAGGTCTGAATTAGGCCCATCATCCTTTAGCATATCAAGTAATTGACCTCGTTTAAAGACCTTTCATTCCTTCCAGAGCTTTTTTCTTCTTCTTTTTCGTTTTACAGTAATGTACAAAAATGTCTAATTATTAAAACCTAGTTTAGTTGATCATTATGATGTCAAACTGTTTGGTATTGCACAAGTTATTTAATTTATTACATGCATATTGTACATCTCTTTTGAAGAAGAAAATAAGTGGACTGGTTGTGGATGTGATATAGAGGAATATAAAACATTAAATCCCCATCACAGGAACTTTTACTTCTTGTCTCCCCAAATGCTTTTGAGTGTTGACACATGGCAGTAAGATGTTATTATGTTTGAGCTGCTTTTGTTTAAAGTAGGTATTAGATCTATTGGAGCTGGGCACTGCACATCTGCAAGTCAACGGAAATTCCCAAATCTTGCATGCTCCTTTGATTGTTACATTTAAGATATCATGTGCTACTAGCTCAGCTGCTGCAAAGCATTAAAGTCATTCACTCTGAGCTTGTAAAATACTTTGGAAATGCTATAGACAAGGATTAGAGAAGATGAGTATTCCACATGGCTACGGAAGAGATGGTAAACAGGAGTAGTCCGCAATGCTCAAAGTGATATATTGACTACATGTGGGGAACTGCATTTGAGAGACTAGGTTGTCTAATGATTGCTGTTGATCACTTACAGAAACTGTTATGTGGTAAAACAATATTATTTCTGCAATAGGGTAAGTCATTTACGAAACTAAGAGCGCTAATACAATCATTCCTTTTTTTAGGGGACAACATTTTACTATAATAAAATCCTGTATGTAATATTTTAATATCTTTATGCATGCCATAATATATGTGTCTTCGGTGTAGCAGCTCTACAGCAGGTGTTTGTTCATTTAATGAGTGCAGTAGAAAACATTGCCATGGAATAATAAACACAAGTAAATATCTCAGTAGAAGTACAGTACATGCAGCTTTGTCAGTACAGTATATGGCCACATGTATCTGTGCATCTGAGAATTACTGTATTTATTAACATTTGCTCCATTAGCACTGAGGACGTTAAGTCAGTGCTCTTCCCATACGTTTATATCTTTTTATCAATCATTAGTAACACCCACAAAAGAAGTCTTTCCTGGTATATCAGTTTACACTTCAGTATAAGTATTCATCTTAATTGGTGTAGTTTCATCACATGGATGTCTTATCCAAATTAAATACGGATTGTTAATTTGTTGACATTTTGGCATAATTTACAATTAAAGATGAGGGTTAACATAATTGTACAAAATGAAACAACAAATATTTTTAAACAAGTAAAACTCAGTTTTACATGACAAATCAGTTAAAAACAATATTATATAATACAACTTCAATATCTACTACAAATTATACTCAGATTTGCTGTAAACATATTTGGCTGCATGATCTGTCTGTCTATCTATCTATCTATCTATCTATCTATCTATCTATCTATCTATCTATCTATCTATCTATCTATCTATCTATGTGCTACATATGCATGTCTTACCAATTTTAAAACACTATCTCTGGATAAGTCTGTATTCCAGATTGAACAAATCACTGATAAATATGGATTGCCTTTTGGGTTATATTTTGTCCATTTAATACCAAAGTTTGGCAAATTTAGTCAGAAATAGTATGATGTCTACTTATTTAATGTTCGGGGTGTAATGTAAAAAGTACATCTTCAGTATAAATATGTTGACCCTATGTTCGGTGTTATACACTTTTAATACCACCTGTAGCGGGTTGCACCCAGGGAGCCTGACATGGGTGCTTCCCGGGTATGACCTGCCTCAGGCATATTGCCGGGTTAGTGACGTCAGCGGTGACGCGGCGGGGCAGCACTTAGAGATCACATGATCTCCAAGCACCGCTGTCCCCACACAGTGAATGTGAAACGGGTTGCATAGACCCAACTTCCCATTTACACAGCGCAGCAAGCCGGGTTGAACATGTGTTCAACCCTGCTTGCTACCCGAGTTGGAATACCGGGTCACTCGACCCGGATTATTCCAACTGGGCCCTTTTACACCACACAGCAACAAGGGTTATGCACGCTCATGTACAATAACCTGTGTTCAAAGCTGGCGGTGTAAAAGGGGTATTATTGATCTTTTGTCATCATCAGTATTGCAGTTTGTAATTAGATTATTATTATTAATATCCTTTATTTATATAAGACCTCAAGTATTCCGCTGCACTTAACAAAATATATAAACATATGAGCAAGACAAGAAAACAGCGACTTACAGTACACGACAATGTAAAACAGGTACATGGTATATAAACATAGCTGCATCAGTGGTCATGACGCTGAAATAACCAGCCAGGTGGCAGAAACCGAGGGTTAGGTGCCGTTGTAGAGAGTATGGAGTAGATGATAATATAAGGGAAAGAAAAGCATGTGAGAAAAGATTTGACACCCAAAACCCATTCATGAAACATAGCTATGCTTTGGGGCTAACAGTAACACTAAAGGCAGCCTGAGACATTTTAGTGCCGTATATGAGAGAAAGCACTGCCACCCCATCTTGGTGCGAGTGTTAGTAGGCTGTGCAATTTAAGGTGTGGTATGACCATCCTACTGAGTAGGTGTGCCTAGCCTATGGAAAGCATGCTTAGTCTTTTACAAGAGCTAGATCACTCTCCAATGACTTCTCCAGATGTGATCATCATTCCATTAGGGAATTAGAATTGTCCTTTAGCATTCTGAGTCACTCTGCGCTTAGGTCAGTAAGGGGGTGTAGCTAAACAGGCTGCACACAAATGAGCAGACTCAATAGTATAAATATAAATCATAAAAATGCTAATTTCAGGAAAATAAGAAATGTATATAGAGTCATAGATGTTATTTCAGATGCACGCATGGAGAAGTATATTGAAAATGTACAGTAGCGGATGTTCCTGCGTGGTAACACGGAGGTCGCTTATCACTGCATGGAGATTGTCCATCTTATGGGTGTGTTATGTTGCAGGTCTGTTGGTGAAGTGGTTGTGTACACAAGGCCTAATTCAGAGTTTTCAGCAGAAGAGGTAATTTACACAGATTCCTGATTATCGGGAATCTATGGCTGCGCAAGGTCCGTTCTGAGCATGAGCAGAATGGGCCCCGCATTGTCCAATGTAATTCCTCGTTCCGCTGCCTGATTGACAGACTTCAACATTTCGGGGGTGGGCAGGGGCGGATCAAGGGCTGCGTTCCTGAAAACAGGGGAGTCTCATCTGGGAGGGGAGAGCCAGGGGTCTGTTTGTCATCACGCAGAATTCCTGGCCTCACACACCCACTTCCATTGGCCAGCTGCACAAGCTGAGCTTACTCAGCTGGCCGACTGTGTGGAACATCATGACCGATGGTGGCGATGTTGAATCCCAGCTTCTTCTACAGAGATGTCTCCTGCATGCCCCTCCTAGAGTTTGGATGGAAATTCAATACTGCTTGCATGCGGCATTGAACGTCTGTCCAGCTCTGAATCAGGCCCACAGTTATTCTCCTGATAACATAGGAAGCCAAACTCAGACAGCTTGTATGTACGCTAAAAGTGGGCGTCTCAGGCCTAGTGCATTTGGACACACAGATGTACACAAGTGAAGGAAATTGTAGCTGCATCTGTATAAATTTGCAGACAGATGACTGCCAATAGAGGCCACCTCTTAATCTTTATCCTATTATGTGCACCAACCCCTGAAAACATGCCAACAAATTATATTTATGCAATAGAGAGCAGCATAGCAATTTACATGTTTTCTGATAAATAAAATTCAAGACAATTCAACTTAATGTGCTACGGGTGTCCAGTCAATAGGTCAACAGTCAATAGGTTGATCACTAATGGGCAACATGCATTAGGTCGACACGGTCAAAATGTCAAAATGTGAAAGGTCGACAGTGCTTATGGTCATCAGGTACAAAAGATCAACATGACAATGGTCGACATTTTGCATTTTTTTTTACTTTTTCGTACTTTACCATCCACGTGGACTACGATTGGAAATAGTACCCTGTGCTCAGCGCAGCAGTGGTGAAGTGAGGCACCTTGCATGCAGCATGGCAAAGTGAAGTGAGCCAAACAAAAGGACATGGTACACTAATTGGAGTACCCTATGCTTTAACGGCAAAAACGGCACAAAAACAAATAAAAATAAAGGTTGTGTCGACATTTTACATGTTTGACCTATTGTACAACCTTTTCCAGTGTCTACCTTTTACCTGATGGCCTAATGACCCTGTCAACCTTTTGACCATGTTGACCTTTTCCATGTTGACCATATGGGGTTGACCCAGTGTCGGACTGGGGCATGAAAGGCCCACCGGGGGGACGGGACTGTTGTAGGGGCCCATGCTTAAAGGTGTAGCCAGGCTCCACTGGGGCATGGCCAGCCACCACAGAGGTTTGGCTAACCGTTGCAGAGTACATGTTTTATTCCCCTTGGTAAATATATAATAAACTATATTATTATGAAGTATAATGTAACATAAGCATAATGCATAATTCATGTGCACTAGGATAGAGTCTGGAACCTGATCCCTACAGGAGGATGAGGGCCCACAGGCAGTGGGGCCCACCGGTGGTTCCCCTGTGGCCAGTCCGACACTGGGTTGACCTATTAACTGTCGACCTAATTAGGGTGACCAATACCTAATGACCCATAGCCGTGCTGTGCATGTTTCACTGCCCAAGTCTGCATTAATGCAATTTATAGTTAGGAAATACTGTAAACTATGCATATGAATAATGTCAGGTCACTTGTGTCATTTGAGAATTTGACAATTTGAATTGAAAAACAGAAGGATACATTTTAAACGTTTCATAATTGGATTATCTTATGAAAAAAAGTAGTGTGTAGTTATAGGTAATATTTA
Organism: Pseudophryne corroboree; assembly: GCF_028390025.1. Lineage (NCBI taxonomy): Eukaryota > Metazoa > Chordata > Amphibia > Anura > Myobatrachidae > Pseudophryne > Pseudophryne corroboree. The sequence continues at coordinate 517,912,450 of NC_086444.1, read as the reverse complement.
TAAACTATGTTAACTTTATTTATTATTATAGTTATAGTTTTTAACTAAATATTTTAGTGTAAGTGAAACATTTGATTATACTAAGTTGGTTTATGTGTCGATTTGTTCTTACTATTATTTCACTAGTAGGAGTCATCTGTTTTTCTGGTACTTTGCTTAGATGAATGTGTACTCAGCTGTGCCCAGGGGGCGTGTATAAAAACAAACCTACTATCCCAAAAGAAGTGTTTCATTTTGTCAAGACCACTTGCCCTTCATCCTGTGGAGCAACCAGAAGGTGCGAAATAACATTTTGAATGCATACCAGTGAGTGGTACTTGCTACATTATCACACTACCCACTGAGTTCTCAGCACCTTTACCATGTTATATGTGTGGGATCATTGGTCCTAATGCAGTACGTGAATTAGTGCCTTTTTCATATCCCTGACAGCTCATATGCTGTTCTTATTAATCATCATGCAAGTACAGAAGAAACCTAACCATTACCGTGAAGGAAGCTATATCTAATTATAAAGCTCTCCACTGTGAATACATTACAACAATAGCCTTTTTAGACCAGAATCTCTTTCTATATAAAGTATAATTTCTGGAAAAAAAAGCACAAGAAACAGTGATTTAATGCTTATTTAATGGTTTGTGGGGAAAGACATGAAAATCATTCCTTATTTGTCTCTGTAGGCTAATTATGCATGTAGCGGCTCTGCATGTGCAATTGACCTAATGGGAGAAAGTAAAAAAAAAAGATCTGTTTCCACGCACAATTCCTTAAGAAATTTTGGGGAAGTCCTAAAAACTGTACATTTGTGTATTCTATGGGATTTGCTGTTTTACGTGCACATGGGTGGAGAAAGTACACACCTTGCTTCTACAAACTCTCTGCCCCCAAAATATAACTGTACGCTGAATACATGGCTCTACATAAATTCACTGTCTATGCTACAAATCAGTGGCATAGGGATACATAAGAAACAATTTTCATATCTCTACTCACATCATTTAACTAAGGATTTAGCGCCTTATTCAGGTCTCATCCCTATCACGATGCAACCGCAATCTGCCGTAGAAAGCACCAATGCACACACGCAGGTCCTGTCCTGCGCACACGGCCAATGCGTTTGGATCTCGTTGGCTGCAAATGCCTCTGCCTGATTGACCAGCAGAGGCATTCACAGAGTAGTGACATGGTGTTGCGGGGTCGGGTCACTTCAAACGGGGGCAGGGCAGCGCCATTTTCAGCGCTCCGATGTAAAAAATGGTGGCCAAGCTGTGAAAGCAGGGGTTATCCACAGTTGCTGTGACCACAATTAAATTGTAATTTTATAGTGATATATGCACATGCAGTATACAGGCTGCTGCCAAGTTACACGCACATCAGTCACAAGTATACCAGCACGGTATGCACAGACCTAAAAGCATATACCTGTATTCTCTCATACTACTGTATGCCAAATAGTACTTATCACTGTGAACGTACCTAGTTGTGTAAGTTCATACCAGTCGTCCGGAGGCAAGATAGAGTCTGTCTGTCTGTCTGTCTGTCTGTCTGTCTGTCTGTCTATCTATCTATCTATCTATCTATCTATCTATCTTTCTATACACACACACAAGCAGGGGCAGATTGGTTGCACGGATCACTAGGAAGATTCCTGGTAGGCCGCCGTGTCTGTGGGGCCTGCTTTGTTTGTTGTCATGTGGCCCCACTCCCCACATTACAGGCAGCCCACCGCACTCAGTACACTGTTTTGACCCCAATCATTCTGTCATTCCATCTCCGCAGTACAGCAACTCTACCATCTATTGAAGCAGCCACGGTAACACGGTATGTTATACCTCTTGTGCTGCCTATGTCGGGCCACTTTTACTAAATTTTACAGGGACACTTTTAGTTGTCAATCTGCCCCTGGTCTCAGACACAACTGCAGCAAAAGAGGCAAGGAAGTGTTCAATTGCGTACAATAAGGCCCTATGAGGAGGGACCCCCCCCACTTCAACAGACCCTACACCCTCATCAGACTGCACCCCCATTAAGGCTGCTTACATAAATTTTCCAGGCTGGTTTTCTATCCCAATCAGCCCCTGCGCACAAACACACTAAAATGAAATATGTTTCTATTAGGCCTATTTACTAAAGTAAATTTGTGGGAACCTCTCATTTTTGAGGGATATCCGCAAATTTACAGTATCCCCTGAATGTATCTTGGGGGGTGGCTGCAGCAGATATATGCTAAAGTCCACCGTTTCGCTCACAAAAGCAGCTCCCATAGTTTACTATAGCGGCTGCTTGTTTTGATGAATTTACTAAGCAGCGTCACGCATCATCACATCTCACCTGCGAAACAGCTGAGAGCAGAGTACATGGCAGGAGCTGATGATGATAGTAGGGACCCTGTAGCAGTAGCAATTTTGTTTAGTCAGGTGCTGGGAGGAGGTGTCATATGGTGGGGCTGTGCCCTCTGATGTTACCACCCTACAGATCTGGTCCCCTCTCTACACTGATATCCCGTCTGAGCAGAGGCGTCGTAACTGGGGGGGGGGGGGGGAGCAAGGGGGCAGCTCGCCCCCCCCCCCCCCCAAACATAGAGAGGCGCCGATCAGGGTAGAGGAGGAGTGGAGCAGCGATGTGCTGTCAGGTGAAAGACCGCACATTACATCCTCCGCTCCATGCAGTGAACGTCCCGCGCCCGGTGCGGACCCCTGCCCCATCATTTTCAGGCATTTTTTTGTTATTGCTGTCGCTGCGCTGCTAGTCACAATGCAGCAGCAGCAGCATGCCTGCAGCCAGCGGAGCTCCGCCTCCTTGAGCTCTGCTCTGCGAGGTGCGAGCTTCCCGGCCGTCAGCTTGAGGGAGGAGGGGATCTATCCGAGCGCGATGGATGCAGCAGACGCGGACCTACTGAGCCAGGAGTCGGACAGGTGAGCGGGAACGGAGAGTGTGAGGAGGCTGGCTGTGGACTGTGCGGCTGGAGGCATCCCCGGGGACAGCGTGGGGGAGAGAGGTAAGAGGCGGCTGGAGGCATCATCCCCTGTGACAGCGGGGGAGGGGGAGGAAGCTGCCTTAGATGCTGAAAGCATCCCCTGTGACTAGGGGTAGAGGAGGCTGGCTGTGCCACTGGAGGCATCTCCTGTGGTCTGTGAAAGGAAGGGGGGGTGGGGGAGGAGGCTGTTGGTGCTGCTGGGAGGCATCCCCTGCCCCTGTCACCGTGCAGTGGTGGTGGTGGGGGGGAGAGTTAGGAGGCTGGCTGTGCCCTATCAGCCACTATACCCCTGTCAACCTCACCATGTCACCCACTATCCCCCTGTCACCCTCACCATGTCACCCACTATCCCCCTGTCACCCTCACCATGTCACCCACTATCCCCCTGTCACCCTCACCATGTCACCCATTATCTCCCTGTAACTCTCTCTCCCTGTCACCCTCTCTCCCTGTCACCCACTATCTCCATCACCTAGTATCTCCCTGTCTCCCTCACCATGTCACCCACTATTTTTCTGTCACCCAATGTCTTTCTGTCACCCACTATTTCCCTGACACTTTCTATCTCCCTGTCACACCTCCTTGCTGAGAAGTGCTGCTGTTGCTGCCGGCTGCCAGCGCTTGTCACTGTGACAGGCAGCAGCTGCTCCGGCAGCATGAAACGCAGCTCCCCCCTCTCTGCCTCCTTACTGAGGGAGCCACACTGTCCTGCCTGTTGCTGCCGCTGCTGCCAGTGCCTGTCTCACTTACCACAGGCAGCGCAGCAGCGGCGCCGGCGGCATGAAGAGATGTGCCGCCCACCCGCCCAGGAAGACCACACTATCTCAGGCAGCTCTGAGTACTCTCCGAGTCCCGAGCTCCGCCTCCCCAGTGGGCTGCTCTAAATCAAAGGGATTGCCGCAGCACACAGAAAGAATCCCACGTGTGACAGGCTGGTGCTTTTTCCTAAAGAAGAGAGGAGGCATTACTTACACTCCAAATATATGGTAATCAACAGTCGGGGGGGATGGCTCTCCGTATGTTATAATCTATATATGAATGTTTAATCCACACTTGGATTTAGAGTATTTTATTTATTCTAATAAAGTTATTTTTATATGCCCCTTCCCTCACTCTCCCTGTAAGTCCACCCTCTGTGCCCCTGCCCTCGCCCTCCCTGTAACTCCCCCCTCGGTGCCCCTGCCTTCACCCTCCCTTTAACACCCCATCAGCACCCATGCCCTCACCATTCCTGTAACTCCCCGTCAGCATCCCTGCCCTCACCCTCCATGTAGCTCCCCCTATAGCGTCCCAGCCCTCATCCTTCCTGTAACTCCACCCTCAGTGCTCATCACACTCCTTCTAACTCCCTGTCAGCATCCCTGCCCTCACCCTCCCTGTAACTCCCCCTTCAACGTCCCAGCCCTCACCCTCCCTGTAACTCCCCCCTCAGCGTCCCAGCCCTCATCCTTCCTGTAAGTCCACCCTCAGTGCTCATCACCCTCCCTGTAACTCCCTGTCAGCATCCATGCCCTCAGCCTCCCTGTAACTCCCCCTCAGCATCCCTGCCCTCACCCTCCCTGTAACTCCCCCTCAGCATCCCTGCCCTCACCCTCCCTGTAACTCCCCCTCCGCATCCCTGCCCTCACCCTCCCTGTAACTCCCCCTCAGCATCCCTGCCCTCACCCTCCCTGTAACTCCCCCCTCAGCATCCCTGCCCTCGCCCTCCCTGTAACTCCCATGGCCACTACTATCAGTCACCTTGATGCCAGCACTGCACTGGTCACTGCTAGTGCTTGATCCACTCTCCCTGCTACATGGGGCACATGGTGGGAAACTAGAGTGACATGGGAGAGCTGAAGTGCTTATTTTGCTGTTCTGTGTTCAAATAGTCACCACCTCCAAGGGGAGTCTATATTTGCTGTGCAAGTGTGCGATTGCATGTGTACGCCGAGCTGCTAAAATCCACTAAAATCAACTTTGAGCAGTCTCGGCGCAGCCCAGGACTTACTCCTATAGTGCTATCACATCAGGCTGATCGGGACCGGAGCTGACGTCAGACACCCTCCCTGAAAACGCTTGGGCACACCTGCGATTTTCCGGACACTCCCAGTAAATGGTCAGTTTCCACCCACAAATGGCCACTTCCTGTCAATCACCTTGCGAACGCCCGTGCCAACGGATTTTTCTCATCATCCCCTCGCTGACCAGCGACACCCTTTGTTGCTGTCCAACGCGCGTGCGCCGTTAATACCTGATTGCCCACTGTGCGAAAACATACAGCAGCGATCAGATCTGAATGATCCCCTTAGTGTGGATCTGGCCTTCTCAATGTATTTCAGGTGGATCTGGCCTACAGCGATTCAGCAATTTAGGGGCGCCAAAATGAGACTATATCTCCCCCCCCCCAACCAAAAAATGTTCTGACGCCCCTGCCTCTGAGTCATCACTGCTGATGAATTTACTTCCACCACAGGGAGCATCAACTGCTGAGCCTGAAGCACATAGAGACTGAGATCAGAGCGTCCATACAGGGGGCATGGTGTGGGCACAAACTAAGCCATGGGCGCCGCTCTGCCCACACCACTCCCCTCTCTATGATCTATCAATGAGCTTTCAGGCTCAGCAGGTGACCCGTCTACTGCTCCTTACCACCGCACAGCCATAGGGTTCCTGTAGTTAATCCAGCACTGACACCGGAGCAATGGGGGAGTTAGCCCTTCAGGGCTGGCACCTATAGGTGACCAACACCATTGTCTCCTGTACTTCCACCACTGAACATACCATACACTTGATCTCAAAGCTGTCACCATCATAAGAGCACACTCGTACCAGCAATATCCTTGGTGCAAGAGATCCATTTTAAAACAGATGGATCTTTGCATTCATGAGTCAACATAGATTACAATTCAGTTTACATGTCTTCTACATGAACCCAATACAAGATAGCCTCATCCCCTCTATAACTGAATGTCTAATTGCCATCCAGTTATATGTGTTGTATATATCTTTCAGAGCATGCTCAGTGCTGAAGAAATGCCAGGGCCATGGGGGTCATTCTGACCCGATCGCACGCTGCAGTTTATTGCAGCGGTGCGATCGGGTCAGGACTGCGCCGGCGCCGCAGTGCGCCGATGCATGCCAGATGGCCGAAGGCCGTCAGGCCACTGCGATCGCCTCTGCCTGATTGACAGGCAGAGGGGTTCGATGGGCGGGGGGGGCGGAACGGCAGCGTTTGGCTGCCATTTCGTGGGCGCAGTCTGGCCAATGCAGGCTTGGCCGGACCGAATGGGGGGCGGGCCGCAGCGGCTGCGTGACGTCACACGCAGCCGCTGCGGGCCGGGGAGTGATGAGTAATTCCCGGCCAGCACGCTAAAGCTGCGCTGGTCGGGAGCTACTCTTGAAGTGCAAAGGCATCGCCGCTGTGCAATGCCTTTGCACTTCTGCGGGTGGGAGGGGGGGCGGCACTGACATGCAGGGCGGGATAGCCCTGTGCTGGGCATCCCCCTGCATGTCAGTGTGAATGATCGTAGCTGTCCTAAAGTTAGCACAGCTACGATCAACTCGGAATGACCCCCCATATGCAAGACGCGACTGTGTGCAACTCCGCATTTGCTGCATGATGTTTTTAGTAGTGATGAGCGCCTGAAATTTTTCGGGTTTTGTGTTTTGGTTTTGGGTTCGGTTCCGCGGCCGTGTTTTGGGTTCGACCGCGTTTTGGCAAAACCTCACCGAATTTTTTTTGTCGGATTCGGGTGTGTTTTGGATTCGGGTGTTTTTTTCAAAAAACCCTAAAAAACAGCTTAAATCATAGAATTTGGGGGTCATTTTGATCCCATATTATTATTAACCTCAAAAACCATAATTTCCACTAATTTTCAGTCTATTCTGAATACCTCACACCTCACAATATTATTTTTAGTCCTAAAATTTGCACCGAGGTCGCTGGATGACTAAGCTAAGCGACCCTAGTGGCCGACACAAACACCTGGCCCATCTAGGAGTGGCACTGCAGTGTCACGCAGGATGGCCCTTCCAAAAAACCTTCCCCAAACAGCACATGACGCAAAGAAAAAAAGAGGCGCAATGAGGTAGCTGTGTGAGTAAGATTAGCGACCCTAGTGGCCGACACAAACACCGGGCCCATTTAGGAGTGGCACTGCAGTGTCACGCAGGATGTCCCTTCCAAAAAACCCTCCCCAAACAGCACATGACGCAAAGAAAAAAAGAGGCGCAATGAGGTAGCTGTGTGAGTAAGGTTAGCGACCCTAGTGGCCGACACAAACACCGGGCCCATCTAGGAGTGGCACTGCAGTGTCACGCAGGATGGCCCTTCCAAAAAACACTCCCCAAACAGCACATGACGCAAAGAAAAAAAGAGGCGCAATGAGGTAGCTGACTGTGTGAGTAAGATAAGCGACCCTAGTGGCCGACACAAACACCGGGCCCATTTAGGAGTGGCACTGCAGTGTCACGCAGGATGTCCCTTCCAAAAAACCCTCCCCAAACAGCACATGACGCAAAGAAAAAAAGAGGCGCAATGAGGTAGCTGTGTGAGTAAGATTAGCGACCGTAGTGGCCGACACAAACACCGGGCCCATTTAGGAGTGGCACTGCAGTGTCACGCAGGATGTCCCTTCCAAAAAACCCTCCCCAAACAGCACATGACGCAAAGAAAAAAAGAGGCGCAATGAGGTAGCTGTGTGAGTAAGATTAGCGACCCTAGTGGCCGACACAAACACCGGGCCCATCTAGGAGTGTCACTGCAGTGTCACGCAGGATGGCCCTTCCAAAAAACACTCCCCAAACAGCACATGACGCAAAGAAAAAAAGAGGCGCAATGAGGTAGCTGACTGTGTGAGTAAGATAAGCGACCCTAGTTGCCGACACAAACACCGGGCCCATTTAGGAGTGGCACTGCAGTGTCACGCAGGATGTCCCTTCCAAAAAACCCTCCCCAAACAGCACATGACGCAAAGAAAAAAAGAGGCGCAATGAGGTAGCTGTGTGAGTAAGATTAGCGACCGTAGTGGCCGACACAAACACCGGGCCCATTTAGGAGTGGCACTGCAGTGTCACGCAGGATGTCCCTTCCAAAAAACCCTCCCCAAACAGCACATGACGCAAAGAAAAAAAGAGGCGCAATGAGGTAGCTGTGTGAGTAAGATTAGCGACCGCAGTGGCCGACACAAACACCGGGCCCATTTAGGAGTGGCACTGCAGTGTCACGCAGGATGTCCCTTCCAAAAAACCCTCCCCAAACAGCACATGACGCAAAGAAAAAAAGAGGCGCAATGAGGTAGCTGTGTGAGTAAGATTAGCGACCCTAGTGGCCGACACAAACACCGGGCCCATCTAGGAGTGGCACTGCAGTGTCACGCAGGATGTCCCTTCCAAAAAACCCTCCCCAAACAGCACATGACGCAAAGAAAAAAAGAGGCGCAATGAGGTAGCTGACTGTGTGAGTAAGATAAGCGACCCTAGTGGCCGACACAAACACCGGGCCCATTTAGGAGTGGCACTGCAGTGTCACGCAGGATGTCCCTTCCAAAAAACCCTCCCCAAACAGCACATGACGCAAAGAAAAAAAGAGGCGCAATGAGGTAGCTGACTGTGTGAGTAAGATAAGCGACCCTAGTGGCCGACACAAACACCGGGCCCATTTAGGAGTGGCACTGCAGTGTCACGCAGGATGTCCCTTCCAAAAAACCCTCCCCAAACAGCACATGACGCAAAGAAAAATAAAAGAAAAAAGAGGTGCAAGATGGAATTGTCCTTGGGCCCTCCCACCCACCCTTATGTTGTATAAACAAAACAGGACATGCACACTTTAACCAACCCATCATTTCAGTGACAGGGTCTGCCACACGACTGTGACTGATATGACGGGTTGGTTTGGACCCCCCCCAAAAAAAAGCAATTAATCTCTCCTTGCACAAACTGGCTCTACAGAGGCAAGATGTCCACCTCATCATCATCCTCCGATATATCACCGTGTACATCCCCCTCCTCACAGATTATCAATTCGTCCCCACTGGAATCCACCATCTCAGCTCCCTGTGTACTTTGTGGAGGCAATTGCTGCTGGTCAATGTCTCCGCGGAGGAATTGATTAAAATTCATTTTAATGAACATCATCTTCTCCACATTTTCTGGATGTAACCTCGTACGCCGATTGCTGACAAGGTGAGCGGCGGCACTAAACACTCTTTCGGAGTACACACTTGTGGGAGGGCAACTTAGGTAGAATAAAGCCAGTTTGTGCAATGGCCTCCAAATTGCCTCTTTTTCCTGCCAGTATAAGTATGGACTGTGTGACGTGCCTACTTGGATGCGGTCACTCATATAATCCTCCACCATTCTTTCAATGGTGAGAGAATCATATGCAGTGACAGTAGACGACATGTCCGTAATCGTTGTCAGGTCCTTCAGTCCGGACCAGATGTCAGCATCAGCAGTCGCTCCAGACTGCCCTGCATCACCGCCAGCGGGTGGGCTCGGAATTCTGAGCCTTTTCCTCGCACCCCCAGTTGCGGGAGAATGTGAAGGAGGAGATGTTGACAGGTCGCGTTCCGCTTGACTTGACAATTTTCTCACCAGCAGGTCTTTCAACCCCAGCAGACTTGTGTCTGCCGGAAAGAGAGATCCAAGGTAGGCTTTAAATCTAGGATCGAGCATGGTGGCCAAAATGTAGTGCTCTGATTTCAACAGATTGACCACCCGTGAATCCTTGTTAAGCGAATTAAGGGCTCCATCCACAAGTCCCACATGCCTAGCGAAATCGCTCCGTGTTAGTTCCTCCTTCAATGTCTCCAGCTTCTTCTGCAAAAGCCTGATGAGGGGAATGACCTGACTCAGGCTGGCAGTGTCTGAACTGACTTCACGTGTGGCAAGTTCAAAGGGCAGCAGAACCTTGCACAACGTTGAAATCATTCTCCACTGCGCTTGAGACAGGTGCATTCCACCTCCTATATCGTGCTCAATTGTATAGGCTTGAATGGCCTTTTGCTGCTCCTCCAACCTCTGAAGCATATAGAGGGTTGAATTCCACCTCGTTACCACTTCTTGCTTCAGATGATGGCAGGGCAGGTTCAGTAGTTTTTGGTGGTGCTCCAGTCTTCTGTACGTGGTGCCTGTACGCCGAAAGTGTCCCGCAATTCTTCTGGCCACCGACAGCATCTCTTGCACGCCCCTGTCGTTTTTTAAATAATTCTGCACCACCAAATTCAAGGTATGTGCAAAACATGGGACGTGCTGGAATTTGCCCATATTTAATGCACACACAATATTGCTGGCGTTGTCCGATGCCACAAATCCACAGGAGAGTCCAATTGGGGTAAGCCATTCCGCGATGATCTTCCTCAGTTGCCGTAAGAGGTTTTCAGCTGTGTGCGTATTCTGGAAGGCGGTGATACAAAGCGTAGCCTGCCTAGGAAAGAGTTGGCGTTTGCGAGATGCTGCTACTGGTGCCGCCGCTGCTGTTCTTGCGGCGGGAGTCCATACATCTACCCAGTGGGCTGTCACAGTCATATAGTCCTGACCCTGCCCTGCTCCACTTGTCCACATGTCCGTGGTTAAGTGGACATTGGGTACAGCTGCATTTTTTAGGACACTGGTGACTCTTTTTCTGAGGTCTGTGTAAATTTTCGGTATCGCCTGCCTAGAGAAATGGAACCTAGATGGTATTTGGTACCGGGGACACAGTACCTCCAACAAGTCTCTAGTTGGCTCTGCAGTAATGATGGATACCGGAACCACGTTTCTCACCACCCAGGATGCCAAGGCCTCAGTTATCCGCTTTGCAGTAGGATGACTGCTGTGATATTTCATCTTCCTCGCAAAGGACTGTTGGACAGTCAATTGCTTGGTGGAAGTAGTAAAAGTGGTCTTACGACTTCCCCTCTGGGATGACCATCGACTCCCAGCAGCAACAACAGCAGCGCCAGCAGCAGTAGGCGTTACACGCAAGGATGCATCGGAGGAATCCCAGGCAGGAGAGGACTCGTCAGAATTGCCAGTGACATGGCCTGCAGGACTATTGGCATTCCTGGGGAAGGAGGAAATTGACACTGAGGGAGTTGGTGGGGTGGTTTGCGTGAGCTTGGTTACAAGAGGAAGGGATTTACTGGTCAGTGGACTGCTTCCGCTGTCACCCAAAGTTTTTGAACTTGTCACTGACTTATTATGAATGCGCTGCAGGTGACGTATAAGGGAGGATGTTCCGAGGTGGTTAACGTCCTTACCCCTACTTATTACAGCTTGACAAAGGGAACACACGGCTTGACACCTGTTGTCCGCATTTCTGTTGAAATACCTCCACACCGAAGAGCTGATTTTTTTGGTATTTTCACCAGGCATGTCAACGGCCATATTCCTCCCACGGACAACAGGTGTCTCCCCGGGTGCCTGACTTAAACAAACCACCTCACCATCAGAATCCTCCTGGTCAATTTCCTCCCCAGCGCCAGCAACACCCATATCCTCCTCATCCTGGTGTACTTCAACACTGACATCTTCAATCTGACTATCAGGAACTGGACTGCGGGTGCTCCTTCCAGCACTTGCAGGGGGCGTGCAAATGGTGGAAGGCGCATGCTCTTCACGTCCAGTGTTGGGAAGGTCAGGCATCGCAACCGACACAATTGGACTCTCCTTGTGGATTTGGGATTTCGAAGAACGCACAGTTCTTTGCGGTGCTACTGCTTTTGCCAGTTTGAGTCTTTTCATTTTTCTAGCGAGAGGCTGAGTGCCTCCATCCTCATGTGAAGCTGAACCACTAGCCATGAACATAGGCCAGGGCCTCAGCCGTTCCTTGCCACTCCGTGTGGTAAATGGCATATTGGCAAGTTTACGCTTCTCCTCCGACAATTTTATTTTAGGTTTTGGAGTCCTTTTTTTACTGATATTTGGTGTTTTGGATTTGACATGCTCTGTACTATGACATTGGGCATCGGCCTTGGCAGACGACGTTGCTGGCATTTCATCGTCTCGGCCATGACTAGTGGCAGCAGCTTCAGCACGAGGTGGAAGTGGATCTTGATCTTTCCCTAATTTTGGAACCTCAACATTTTTGTTCTCCATATTTTAATAGGCACAACTAAAAGGCACCTCAGGTAAACAATGGAGATGGATGGATACTAGTATACAATTATGGACGGACTGCCGAGTGCCGACACAGAGGTAGCTACAGCCGTGAACTACCGTACTGTACTGTGTCTGCTGCTAATATAGACTGGTTGATAAAGAGATGTAGTAGTATGTATAAGTATAAAGAAGTAAGAAAAAAAAACCACGGGTAGGTGGTATACAATTATGGACGGACTGCCGAGTGCCGACACAGAGGTAGCTACAGCCGTGGACTACCGTACTGTACTGTGTCTGCTGCTAATATAGACTGGTTGATAAAGAGATGTAGTAGTATGTATAAGTATAAAGAAGAAAGAAAAAAAAACCACGGGTAGGTGGTATACAATTATGGACGGACTGCCGAGTGCCGACACAGAGGTAGCTACAGCCGTGGACTACCGTACTGTACTGTGTCTGCTGCTAATATAGACTGGTTGATAAAGAGATGTAGTAGTATGTATAAGTATAAAGAAGAAAGAAAAAAAAACCACGGGTAGGTGGTATACAATTATGGACGGACTGCCGAGTGCCGACACAGAGGTAGCTACAGCCGTGGACTACCGTACTGTACTGTGTCTGCTGCTAATATAGACTGGTTGATAAAGAGATGTAGTTGTATGTATAAGTATAAAGAAGAAAGAAAAAAAACCACGGGTAGGTGGTATACAATTATGGACGGACTGCCGAGTGCCGACACAGAGGTAGCTACAGCCGTGGACTACCGTACTGTACTGTGTCTGCTGCTAATATAGACTGGTTGATAAAGAGATGTAGTAGTATGTATAAGTATAAAGAAGAAAGAAAAAAAAACCACGGGTTGGTGGTATACAATTATGGACGGACTGCCGAGTGCCGACACAGAGGTAGCTACAGCCGTGGACTACCGTACTGTACTGTGTCTGCTGCTAATATAGACTGGTTGATAAAGAGATGTAGTAGTATGTATAAGTATAAAGAAGAAAGAAAAAAAAACCACGGGTAGGTGGTATACAATTATGGACGGACTGCCGAGTGCCGACACAGAGGTAGCTACAGCCGTGGACTACCGTACTGTACTGTGTCTGCTGCTAATATAGACTGGTTGATAAAGAGATGTAGTAGTATGTATAAGTATAAAGAAGAAAGAAAAAAAAACCACGGGTAGGTGGTATACAATTATGGACGGACTGCCGAGTGCCGACACAGAGGTAGCTACAGCCGTGGACTACCGTACTGTACTGTGTCTGCTGCTAATATAGACTGGTTGATAAAGAGATGTAGTAGTATGTATAAGTATAAAGAAGAAAGAAAAAAAAACCACGGGTAGGTGGTATACAATTATGGACGGACTGCCGAGTGCCGACACAGAGGTAGCTACAGCCGTGGACTACCGTACTGTACTGTGTCTGCTGCTAATATAGACTGGTTGATAAAGAGATGTAGTAGTATGTATAAGTATAAAGAAGAAAGAAAAAAAAACCACGGGTAGGTGGTATACAATTATGGACGGACTGCCGAGTGCCGACACAGAGGTAGCTACAGCCGTGGACTACCGTACTGCACTGTGTCTGCTGCTAATATAGACTGGTTGATAAAGAGATGTAGTAGTATGTATGTATAAAGAAGAAAGAAAAAAAAACCTCGGGTAGGTGGTATACAATTATGGACGGACTGCCGAGTGCCGACACAGAGGTAGCTACAGCCGTGAACTACCGTACTGTACTGTGTCTGCTGCTAATATAGACTGGTTGATAAAGAGATGTAGTAGTATGTATGTATAAAGAAGAAAGAAAAAAAAAACTTGGGTAGGTGGTATACAATTATGGACGGACTGCCGAGTGCCGACACAGAGGTAGCTACAGCCGTGAACTACCGTACTGTACTGTGTCTGCTGCTAATATAGACTGGTTGATAAAGAGATGTAGTAGTATGTATGTATAAAGAAGAAAGAAAAAAAAACCTCGGGTAGGTGGTATACAATTATGGACGGACTGCCGAGTGCCGACACAGAGGTAGCTACAGCCGTGAACTACCGTACTGTACTGTGTCTGCTGCTAATATAGACTGGTTGATAAAGAGATGTAGTAGTATGTATGTATAAAGAAGAAAGAAAGAAAAAACCACGGGTAGGTGGTATACAATTATGGACGGACTGCCGAGTGCCGACACAGAGGTAGCTGCAGCCGTGGACTACCGTACTGTACTGTGTCTGCTGCTAATATAGACTGGTTGATAAAGAGATGTAGTAGTATGTATGTATAAAGAAGAAAGAAAAAAAAACCACGGGTAGGTGGTATACAATTATGGATGGACTGCCGAGTGCCGACACAGAGGTAGCTACAGCCGTGAACTACCGTACTGTGTCTGCTGCGACTGGATGATAAATAATGATATAAAAAATATATATATATCACTACTGCAGCCGGACAGGTATATATTATATAATGACGGACCTGCTGGACACTGTCTGTCAGCAGAATGAGTTTTTTATAGAATAAAAAAAAAAACACCACACAAGTGAAGTCACACGACGAGTGTTTAACTTTTTCAGGCAATCACAATATAGTATACTACTAACTATACTGGTGGTCAGTGTGGTCAGGTCACTGGTCAGTCACACTGGCAGTGGCACTCCTGCAGCAAAAGTGTGCACTGTTTAATTTTAATATAATATGTACTCCTGGCTCCTGCTATAACCTATAACTGGCACTGCAGTGCTCCCCAGTCTCCCCCACAATTATAAGCTGTGTGAGCTGAGCACAGTCAGATATATATACATAGATGATGCAGCACACTGGGCTGAGCAGTGCACACAGATATGGTATGTGACTGAGTCACTGTGTGTATCATTTTTTTCAGGCAGAGAACGGATATATTAAATAAAACTGCACTGTCTGGTGGTCACTGTGGTCAGTCACTAGTAAACTCTGCACTCTCTACACTTCTACAGTACTCCTAAGCTCCAGTAAATCAGGTCAATCTCTCTCTCTCTCTCTCTCTCTCTTCTAATCTAAATGGAGAGGACGCCAGCCACGTCCTCTCCCTATCAATCTCAATGCACGTGTGAAAATGGCGGCGACGCGCGGCTCCTTATATAGAATCCGAGTCTCGCGAGAATCCGACAGCGTCATGATGACGTTCGGGCGCGCTCGGGTTAACCGAGCAAGGCGGGAGGATCCGAGTCTGCTCGGACCCGTGAAAAAAACCATGAAGTTCGGGCGGGTTCGGATTCAGAGAAACCGAACCCGCTCATCTCTAGTTTTTAGACACACAATTTGAAACACAATTTGAAAGCAGAACATTCTACCAATCTTGTCTGCCCATTTTCTTCCCTCATAACTTCAGACTATGGGGGTCATTCCGAGTTGTTCGCTCGCTAGCTGCTTTTAGCAGCATTGCACATGCTAAGCCGCCGCCCTCTGGGAGTGTATCTTAGCTTAGCAGAATTGTGAACGAAAGATTAGCAGAATTGCGAATAGAAAATCCTTAGCAGTTTCTGAGTAGCTCGAGACCTACTTACAGATTGCGATCAGCTCAGGCCGTGTAGTTCCTGGTTTGACGTCACAAACACGCCCTGCGTTCGCCCAGCCACTCCCCCGTTTCTCCAGACACTCCCGCGTTTTTCCCTGACACGCCTGCGTTTTTTAGCCAACGCCGGGAAAACGCTGAGTTACCACCCAGAAATGCCTCTTTCCTGTCAGACATTTACCGAACACCAGTGCGAGTGAAATGCGCCGCAGAAGCCACAGCAAAACTGCTGTTTTTAGTAAAATAACTAAGCGCATGCGCTCTGCGTACCTTGCGCATGCGCAGTGTGCGACTAATCGCAGTATAGCGAAAATCGGCAACAAGCGAACAACTCAGAATGACCCCCTATATTTAATCCTGAGCTTTTTCACATTTAAAATACTATGATGTGTCTCTGCACACATATTTAAATGACTCTACTATTTTAATGAACGTCTTTTCCCCTACACTGTCCTGCAACCTGACATGACACAGATATGCACAGTAATGTCACTGCAGCTGCGAATGTGTGCGCAGCAACTGTGCGAAAGTATGAAATGCTGCAGCCACTGGATTTGTATTAAGATTCCCATTGGCGGCTTTACGAGTCCCATCAGCTGCATACGAGGTCATAGATAAGTTGATTATGGACCTTCTGTGTAGCCCTAAGGTCGCACAGCATGGCCACAGAAAGTAAAACACCAGAGCCATCTTCACTGCGTACAGGATCACAGATGCAGGCTGAGACATGCACAAAACTTGTCCTGACATACCTGTGTTTTTGCCACTACTCCCAGTAACTGCCCTCACATGGCCTCTGACTGTCACTCACTCTGTAACAGGCCCATGGTGTACAGTATGTCACTGTGTTATAATACTTTTTGTCTTCTAATTACTACTACTGTACACTCCTGTACATTGGCACAGTCCTTGATATAGTACTTGCCGATGATCTGTAAAGTGTCACAGTGCTCCACGGCACCAGACTGTGGGGAAAACAGGACATTTATAATATAGGGTCATTATAAGTAGAAGATAAAATAAATACAGTACAGACAGGTAAATAAAGGATGATCTTGCTCTGAGTCCATGCTATATATGTTTTGATCCATGAGACTTTCATGGTAGGTTTTGTGATTTCAACCAGGCATCATTTAGCTGCTTTCCTTTGTTCAAATTCTAATTTATATCTTCTGGAGATTTGGCCTTCAGAACTTTACAAAAGGTATTGCTGTCATCGTACTACTCTAGTATAATCTGTAAATCTCTGCATGGTTTACATTTAGTACATAATGTAGCATCCTACAGTGAAAATGTCATTTATTATGTATAGTAACAATCAAGTATACATTTCACTTGTAACTGCACCCCCACTGTCATACAACAGCAACTGAATAAACACCTAGTGGCTTGTAGTTACTTACAGTGTTTCCTGCTGGGTCATTATAAACACACAATAATAACAACAGTTTTTATACATTAGAAACAAGCAAAATAAATAAGTTTAGTGGACCATTCTGTTTAGCTTTCTTTGTTTTCTTTCAGTGTAATTCAGTGTTAGGCAGCAGTTATTTACTTGCATGCAGCCTTCTTCCCAGCCATCCTGGTGTTGGCAGAGCAGTGCCAATTTCAGCAGGTCAGTCCAGATTTGAGGACTCTGTAATGCTGTCACAATTGAGACCGCATTCTCCCAACCGTGACAGCAGGAGTTGGGAAAGTAGGTAGTTATGACCCATTCATGCTGTGCTGCATAGCAGAGCACTGATGAATGGGTGCTGCACATATCTACCACTGCTGAGTGTGGCAATGAAAACATCATTGTGAAAGACAGGTAGGGGAGAAGGAGCAGCCTTGCATGGACATGTATCCTTGATGTCATGCCACATCTCCCTGTCCTGACCCAGGCTGTCTATATGTTGGGAGGTACTGTATGTATTCTTACAGAAACACAAATGGGTTGCTGTATCAAGCAGTGAAAAGAAGTGAACCAGTGGAGAAATTGCCCAAATGAACCAATCAGCTTTGAGGTAGTATTTATCAAGTACATTCTATAAAATGATATAAGCTGATTGGTTGCTATGGGCAACATCTCCAATGGTCCACTTCTTCACTTTTTTCATTGCTTGATACATCAACCCCAAAGTCTGTTGTGTGGTTTATATTGTACTGTGTGTGATGACGGTATGCAGTCATCCTGTCAAATAGTTCTGAGTATCATTATTCAAAGTGTGGACAACTTTGTTCATAATATCGAAATATTCATAATGTCGATAGATGCAACATGTTGATATTAGCAAAATGTTGACATATTCACAATGTCAATATTATGCATCTCTACATTATGAATATATCAGTTTTATGGTTAGTCTGCGGTTAGGTTTAGGGGGGGTCATTCAGACCTGATCTCTCGCTACCTGGTTTTTGCAGTCCTGCGTTTGCATAGTCGCCGCCCACCGGGGAGTGTATTTTAGCTGTACAGCCGAGCGGTACAAAAAAACTTTGTGCAGTTTCTGGGTAGGTCTAAACTTACTCAGCCGCTACGATCACTTCAGTCTGTCCGATGCCGGAATTGATGTCAGACACCCGCCCTGCAAATGCTTGGACACACCTGCGTTTTTCCAACCACTCCCTGAAAACGGTCAGTTGCCACCCACATACGCCTTCTTCCTGTCAGTCTTCTTGCGATCGGCTGTGTGAATGGATTCTTTGTAAATCCCAACGCACAGCAACGATCCGCTTTGTACCCGTGCAATGCGCCTGCGCATTTCGGTGCATATGCATGCGCAGTTCTGACCTGATCACAGCACTGTAAAAACCGCTAGTGAGCGATCAGGTCTAAATGATCCCCATGGTTAGATAGTATTGTCGACATTCACACTGTCAACATGCATGTTGAACATGTCAACATTATGTCAGTTTCAACATTGAGAATGTCAAATGTCGGCACGTAGACCCTGTCAACATACTCAGTGTTGTTATTCAGACTATGACGACATTCTCATATCAATTATCAACATGCTGAATGTCAACTTGTGGTTGTGTGACTCGTATACAGTACCACATCAGTGAGGAGATGAGTGTCCATGACCCCAGTAGTAGTCCCGGCATGTCATCCAGGCAGTGATACAGACAATGTACTTTTGCAGACTTTACCGTACTCCTCAGAGTTTGTACAGGACATGGACAGCTGGGAAGAAAGAGAGCTGCATGACCATTGCCTGCTGGGTTAGAGACTGGGCATGATGCAGATGTAAATTGTAATAGCACGTGTACTTATGTTACAGGGTTTACTATTATATATTAACTGCAATTGTAATAGGGCAATTGCCTTTGTATTGTTATATTGTAAGTATACATTGAAAGATGCAGGGCAGGGAATCTATCCAAAACCCACTTTTGCAGGTCACCGTAACTGGATGTAACTTAAAGCCTAGTGGTGTATGTTCAGTTCCTCATTTAAATTGAAAATACTGTACCTATTGTTCTCAGGGATGACATCACCAGACTTATAGAATGGAACAGCGCTGAATAGTAGTAACCTGCCAGTACTCCATGAGGACAGCGGCTACTCGTAAAATATTGGGAGCTCTCCACAGACTCAGTGGACTCATTGTACCCAGGGATGGACAGGGGCTATAATTTGACCAGTCATATGTACTGCATGCACGGATGAAAGGGGTAGTGATCAGTCAATCTGCTATCGGGTTTGGGTACTACTCTGAAACAGGCCCTGTATATTGATTTACAAATAAGCATCACATACTGTATTCAAAAATCTGATATCTGAAATATTCTGAAGTCCAAAACAATTTGGAGCACGACTGTGATAGTGACATCTTTGCTTTCTGATGGTTCAGTGGATACAAACTTTGTTTCACACACAAATGTATTAGACATATAATATAAAATTACCTTCAGTCTAGATGTGTATGAAACATAAAGTAATTTTGCGTATCTACACAAACTTTGTTTCATATACAAAATGATTTCAAATATTGTATAAAATGACCTTCAGACTATGTGTATGAGGTGCAGTGGCGGCTCCTACCTGGGTGGAAGAGGAGGGCTGTTGCTGACTATGCTGACAGATCTCCGCTGTCTTTTCCCCGTTGCCTGGTCCCCACTGCCGCCCAGGGTCCCTGCACCAGTACTATGTAGTCCACAGACGCTGGGACCCAACACATGCGCAGTAGCAGTGACGGTATCGCGCATGCGCAAAACCTCGGCTTCTATGGACTGCATCCAAACATAAATGCATTTGGTGTTTAGACTTGGGCAGCCTGAAGCCTCAAGATATCTCATTATGGTATGGAAATATTCCAACATACAGAAAAATCTGATAGAGAAAAATACTTCTGGTCACAAGCATTTCCGATACGGGATACTCAACCTGTATGTAATGTCTGAGACAATAAGCAGCACACAAGAGAAAACCAAAAATGCCTATTAAAGTTGTAAAGATACTTGAAAATACTTAATTTCATTTTGAATGGCTAGAGATAGGACAGCGTTTACCTGTGACCACCTGGGCATGGTATTCTCACACTGTACACACAGATTGGCAGTTTATGTCAAACAGAAGATAAAGATCAACTCACTGTATATCCTTCGAATTCCGAATGATGGTAATAAGGATTTCTTTGCTACTTGTAATTATAATTTTTTAACTGCAACACAAAAAAATTAGATTTCCTTTTCACCAAGTAATGTATGCACAGTCAGAATTACAAGGCTGCAAAGACAGACAGAATCATACCTCCTGTACAGGTCAGTGTGTGATGTTTATGCAACACCTATATTCTGTACACAGCAGTCTTCCAGGTATAGAGATGTGGTACTAATTCAGATCTGATCTCTGGGCTGCATTTTTTGCTGCCCTGCAA
Source organism: Pseudophryne corroboree (assembly GCF_028390025.1). NCBI lineage: Eukaryota > Metazoa > Chordata > Amphibia > Anura > Myobatrachidae > Pseudophryne > Pseudophryne corroboree. The sequence continues at coordinate 517,891,999 of NC_086444.1, read as the reverse complement.
ACAGATAGTCGTCGCCTACAGGGGGAGAGTTAAATCTCTGTGCAAGTGTGCAATCGCATGTGTAGCAGAGCTGTACAAACTGATTTTGTGCAGTCTCTGCTTAGCCCAGGATTTACTCTTCCCGTGCGATGAAAGCAGGCTGATCGGGACCTGAGCTGACGTCAGACACCCTCCCTGAAAACATCTGAGCCCGCCTGCGTTTTTCTGGACACTCCTGGAAAACGGCCAGTTGCCACCCACAAATGGCCTCCTCCTGTCAATCACCTTGCAAACGTTCGTGCGTTCGTATTTTTCGCACCATCCAGTCGCAGGGCGTGGATGTCCATTGCAGCTGTGCGAGCGCCGGCGCAGTGCATACGCATGTGCAGTTCGGATCTGATCGCACAGCAGTAATCAGAACTGAATGACCCCTATAGACCAGCCAGCACCTGCTCTCACACTCAGTGTGGAAGATTATGTGGAAATTATACTGCCACATCATTTTTGAATCACTTAATTCTGAATTTTCTGTTACCCATTTGCTTTCAGCATTTATTATTTTGAAGCAAATGGAAAATGTTTTATTTTTCATTCTTAATTTATGTCACACTTTGCCCTGAGCTGAAGCACAACAAAAAAAACATATTTATAAGTGCTGTATCTGCACATACGTTTACACTAAAAGGGAGAAAAGTGTCAGCTTATTTTATAGCAGCGCGTCAGTCTAACACATTTACATGTGTTATATATTTTATCCTCACCAACTTGTGCTTGTGTTTAGCCAGAAGACTTCATACACAGTATGAGAAACGCAGAGTCATAGTACCAGCTGCAGAAAAGGCATATTGTATGTTCAAACCACAATTTCACATTTTTACATTTGCCGAATTCCACTTGCCTTACTGCATTTACCAAAAGATTTTAACAGAGATAAAAACAACTCATAGATGTAACATTTTTATGGAATGATTGTGGTTCCTTCCTGGACATAAGACACTGAAGTATGGGATTAAACCTGTTTTATATTAGGATTGACTCCTAGTAAAGTATAAATAATACAATATGTTTTTCTTAATTGCCACTTCATTATTTCCCAAAATTATGCGTACATTTGTGTAATGGATAATGCGGAATTATATGATCAGTTCCATATTTTTCTGCCTTTTGAAGATGGGCATAAATCTCTGTATGAAACAGAGCAGAATGGCAGCGAAAGAAAATAACAAGATCGAAAAATGAAATAAATTCAATCAGGAAATAAGTAAACTCATGAAAATGCCAAATAGTACAATTAATATAAGGAAAAGTGCTTTTCGAAATTATCAGTTTTATGGTGTGAGGCATCACAGGACTGAATCAGTTTACAAGGCAAGATGTACCATCTGTGTGGACGAGTCTGTCGTTATTCTAGACATTACGTATCAGTGAAGGAATACATGGACAATCTGGGTTACACACTACTACACCATCACTCATGAGAGAAAGGTGGTTACAATTAGGCTGGTCTCTTGGTTCAGTAAATAACATCCCTGTAGCTTTCAGTTCTTTACTGCATGTTCCCTGCTGAGCTTCTTGGGAGTACAAAGATGGCATATGCATGAACATAGGAAAAGAGGTCCTCATAGGCAAATGCAGGGATGGGGGTTTACAGTTGCCCGGATCTTCCTCCCCACTGCCTGGCCAGAAGCTACTACATGCAGTAAAAATGGAGGTTAGGAGCTGTTGCACATGCCCAGTGGCAGCAGATTTTGGGGGTCATTCCGAGATGATCGCTCGCTACGGATTTTCCCAGCACAGCGATCATGGCAGAACGGGGCTAATCTTCTCATGCGTATGCACCGCAATGTGCAGGCACATCGTACGGGTACATAGTGGTTCATTACCCAGCGATGGCTTCTACAACGATTCCGTTCGCACAGCCGGTCGCAAAGAGATTGACAAAAAGAGGGCGTTTGTGGGTGTCAACTGACCGTTTTCTGGGAGTGTTTGGCAAAACGCAGGCGTGTCCAGGCATTTGCAGGGCGGGTGTCTGACGTAAATTCCGGCACCAAAAAGACTGAAGTGATCGCAAGGACTGAGTAAGTCCAGACCTACTCTGAAACTGCACAAAATGTTTTTGCAGAGCTCTGCTGCAAAGACGTTCGCACACTTGCAAAGCAAAAATACACTCCCCTGTGGGCGACGACTATGTGTTTGCACGGCTTCTAAAAGTAGCTAGCGAGCGATCAACTCGGAATGAGGGCCATTACTACCAAGTCTGCTGTGTGTGTGTCTGTCGATCTGAGTGCTCAATTATTGCACCAAAGATAGAATCTGGTAAGTGGCTTACCATGACCATTGGGCCTGAATATGTCTAATGTACTTTATTACATAAACTCCACTTTGTTTGGGGCTGATTATAGTCTGTTACATGTTAATCCTTCATGGGCTGACGGCAATCGCTGTAAAATCAAACATTTGGAAACCCCCTCCAAAAATCCTGCATTTGCCCCTGGTCCTGGCTTCTTCTTCTTTCTGCATAGCCATTTGTGGTCTCTTGGACAATGGGCCTAATTCAGACCTGATTGCTGCTGTCCGTTTGCGAACAGCAGCCGATCAGGTCTGAACTGCGCATGCGCCGCAGTGTACCGGCGCATGCCAAACAGCCGATGGCCATCTCAGCCAAGCGATCACCTCTGCCTGATTGACAGGCAGAGGCGGTCGCTGGGTGGGAGGGGGCGGGCCACCATTTTAGGGGCGCAGTACGGGCAATGCATGATGCTGCGACCGGGACAGTGATGGGTAGCTCCCTGCCAGTGCTACTCGTCAAGTACAAAAGCATTGCCACTGTGCATGGCTGTCCCCTTCATGTCTGTGTAACTGATCATGGCCGTGCAAAATTTTGCACGGCTATAATCAGGTCTAAATTAGGCCCATTGTGTTCTCATGTCATGGTTATGTTATGTGCAGCTGTTCCTAACAATAGTTACCTCTATGTAAGTGTATGTAAGGTGATGCATTTAAAGTAAGAAAAAACTGCTAAGTAGCTAGGAAGAAATAGTTAGAGCTCATTTCTGCTACATATCAACCCTGGAAGCTGCAATGGAAATGTAAAATAATGAGATAAAATCTCACTTTGGGATAGGTCTTTGGGGCCCAGGTGTCAAGGGCATGGTTAACTTCGGTGGGCATGTCAACTCCTCACTGTGAATATTGAGGCCCTCTATATTGGTGGTTTGCATGTATCTCCCTGGAAGGTCCAGAAGCCTAAGAATCCTTTCTTTCTGCTCCATGAGGCACGGGTACATTGGTTCACAGTACCACTGCAACATTTGTTGAGCAATTCTATCAAATGTTCCAAACTAAAAAATAACCTGAAATATTTTGCAGTTATTGGTACATTTTGGGCTGACAGTACCAACACAAGCATCCAAGTGCCGCTCCCAGACAAGTGCCACCCCTGGGCACCTGCCTCATGCGCCTAATGGGAAATTTGCCTCTGGGGATATTTACAATTGGGAAAGGGTTGGTCCTAGCTCAACTCTAAACAGCAGTGCCCTGTACATAAGAAAACTGCCCAGTACTTGTGTGCTAAATGAAACTCATGCAGCATTTTCTCTTCATGTAAAAGAACAGCTGCATTTCCACCGCCACTTCCATCACAACATGGTTTGCCCATATGTAAATTTGCTTTTGGGGGAAGCGCCAACTTATGCAGGTTTCAGATCCACACATACATTGGAAACAGATAACGCGCCACTACTGTGTCAAAATGACCACTCCTTTAGGATGTGAACCTACAGCTGATGGTGCCCAGGGAAACTGACAACCATTGAAATTTGTTCTTTAATTTCTGGCTGAATTTTATATTGGTAAACAAATAAACACACACTGAAAACACAAATCAGGGAAATGCATAAGCAAGGCAAAACATCAATATGGCAACAATGAATAATACATGACCATTAATTAACATGTTAAATGTATAGCCAGGGGTCTGAGGGCTGTATATGCTCCCAGAAGCTTTAGGATTTTGATAGTGAAATTAATTTTACCCCAGGTCGCTCACCCCACCCTCTTATCTCGGCCATCTCTGCATTGTCTACATTCTGCCCTCAGGTCACAGTCCACATGCACACCTTCATGTCATCTGTCATCCCCCCCCCCCCCCTAGATTGTAAGCTCCTGGGTAGGATCCTCCTTCCTCCTGTTCTCACAGCTCACTTCTGTAGCACTTCACTGACAGCCTTCACCTACTCTGTGGCCATTCAGCTCTGAATTCCTTTCACTCATACAGGGCCGTCATGACAGCAGTGTAGGCCCCTGGGCAAAGCATTGAACTGGAGCCCCTACCCATACTCCAGCCGTAGAGGTGGGGGGTTCTATCAGGGGCACCTTTGATGTCCTTTGGGCAGTAGGGGGTGTTCTATGTTCCGCTCAGCATGTAGGACCTGGGGCAATCATTTCTACTTTTCTCTGACATCCTAAGTGGATGCTGGGACTCCGTAAGGACCATGGGGAATAGCGGCTCCGCAGGAGACTGGGCACAACTAAAGAAAGCTTTAGGACTACCTGGTGTGCACTGGCTCCTCCCACTATGACCCTCCTCCAGACCTCAGTTAGAATCTTGTGCCCGGCTGAGCTGGATGCACACTAGGGGCTCTCCTGAGCTCCTAGAAAAGAAAGTATAATTTTAGTTTTTTTTATTTTCAGTGAGATCTGCTGGCAACAGACCCACTGCTACGAGGGACTAAGGGGAGAAGAAGCGAACCTACCTGCTTGCAGCTAGCTTGGGCTTCTTAGGCTACTGGACACCATTAGCTCCAGAGGGATCGAACACAGGGCCCGACCTCGATCGTCCGGTCCCGGAGCCGCGCCGCCGTCCCCCTTACAGAGCCAGAAACAAGAAGATGGTCCTGGAAATCGGCGGCAGAAGACTTCGGTCTTCAACAAGGTAGCGCACAGCACTGCAGCTGTGCGCCATTGCTCCTCATGCACACCTCACACTCCGGTCACTGATGGGTGCAGGGCGCTGGGGGGGGGGGCGCCCTGAGCAGCAATATTAAACACCTTGCTGGCATAAAAATCACATAATATAGTCCTAGAGGCTATATATGTGAAATATACCCCTGCCAGATATCTATAAAAAAAGCGGGAGAAGTCCGCCGGAAAAGGGGCGGAGCTATCTCCCTCAGCACACTGGCGCCATTTTTCCCTCACAGCTCCGCTGGAAGGATCGCTGCCAGGCTCTCCCCTGCAGTTTCAAGACTACAAAGGGTAAAAAAGAGAGGGGGGGCACTAAATTTAGGAGCAGTAGTATACATATAAGCAGCTATAAGGGAAATCACTCAGTTATAGTGTTAATCCCTGTGTATATATAGCGCTCTGGTGTGTGCTGGCATACTCTCTCTCTGTCTCCCCAAAGGACTTTGTGGGGTCCTGTCCTCAGTCAGAGCATTCCCTGTGTGTGTGCGGTGTGTTGGTACGGCTGTGTCGACATGTTTGATGAGGAGGCTTATGTGGAGGCGGAGCAGATGCCGATAAATGTGATGTCACCCCGTGCGGGGCCGACACCTGAGTGGATGGACTTGTGGAAGGAATTACGTGAAAGTGTCAACTCCTTACATAAAAGGTTTGACGACATAGCAGATGTGGGACAGCCGGCTTCTCAGCTCGTGCCTGCCCAGCTGTCTCAGAAGCCATCAGGGGCTCTAAAACGCCCGCTACCTCAGATGGCAGACACAGATGTCGACACGGATACTGAATCCAGTGTCGACGACGATGAGACTAATGTAACTTCCAATAGGGCCACACGTTACATGATTGAGGCAATGAAAAATGTGTTGCACATTTCTGATGTTACCCCAGGTACCACAAAAAAGGGTATTATGTTTGGGGAGAAAAAACTACCAGTGGTTTTTCCCCCATCTGAGGAATTAAATGAAGTGTGTGAAGAAGCGTGGGCTTCCCCCGATAAGAAACTGGTAATTTCTAAAAGGTTACTAATGACGTACCCTTTTCCCGCCAGAGGATAGGTCACGTTGGGAAACATCCCCTAGGGTGGATAAAGCGCTCACACGCCTGTCAAAGAAGGTGGCACTACCGTCTCCGGATACGGCCGCCCTAAAGGCGCCTGCTGATAGAAAGCAGGAGGCTATCCTGAAGTCTGTATATACTCACACAGGTATTATACTGAGACCAGCTATTGCTTCAGCATGGATGTGCAGTGCTGCAGCTGCGTGGTCAGATTCCCTGTCGGAAAATATTGATACCCTAGACAGGGACACTATATTGCTAACCATAGAGCATATAAAGACGCAGTCTTATACATGAGAGATGCACAGAGGGATATTTGCCGGCTGGCATCTAAAATAAGTGCAATGTCCATTTCTGCCAAGAGAGGATTATGGACTCGGCAGTGGACGGGTGATGCAGATTCTAAAAGGCACATGGAAGTTTTGCCTTATAAGGGTGAGGAGTTGTTCGGGGATGGTCTCTCGGACCTCGTTTCCACAGCAACAGCTGGGAAGTCAGCATTTTTACCCCATGTTCCCTCACAGCCAAAGAAAGCACCATATTATCAGGTACAGTCCTTTCGGCCCCAGAAAGGCAAGCAGGTTAAAGGCGCGTCCTTTCTGCCCAGAGGCAGAGGTAGAGGGAAAAAGCTGCAGCATGCAGCCAGTTCCCAGGAGCAAAAGTCCTCCCCCGCTTCCTCCAAGTCCACCGCATGACGCTGGGGCTCCACAGGCGGAGCCAGGTACCCACCGTCTCAAAAACTTCAGCAATCAGTGGGCTCGCTCACGGGTGGATCCCTGGATCCTTCAAGTAGTATCTCAGGGGTACAAGCTGGAATTCGAGACGTCTCCCCCCCGCCGTTTCCTCAAATCTGCCTTGCCAACAACTCCCTCAGGCAGGGAGGCAGTGCTAGAGGCAATTCACAAGCTGTATTCCCAGCAGGTGATAGTCAAGGTGCCCCTCCTTCAACAAGAACGGGGTTACTATTCCACAATGTTTGTGGTACCGAAACCGGACGGTTCGGTGAGACCCATTTTAAATTTGAAATCCTTGAACACATATATAAAAAGATTCAAGTTCAAGATGGAATCGCTCAGGGCGGTTATTTCAAGCCTGGACGAGGGGGATTACATGGTATCACTGGACATCAAGGATGCCGCATCCTAAATCAGTGAAAGCCCATTCCACGAGGAAGGTGGGCTCTTCTTGGGCGGCTGCCCGAGGGGTCTCGGCTCTACAACTTTGCCGAGCAGCTACTTGGTCGGGGTCAAACACATTTGCTAAATTCTACAAGTTTGACACCCTGGCTGAGGAGGACCTAGAGTTTGCCCATTCGGTGCTGCAGAGTCATCTGCACTCTCCCGCCCGTTTGGGAGCTTTGGTATAATCCCCATGGTCCTTACGGAGTCCCAGCATCCACTTAGGACGTCAGAGAAAATAAGATTTTACTCACCGGTAAATCTATTTCTCGTAGTCCGTAGTGGATGCTGGGCGCCCATCCCAAGTGCGGATTGTCTGCAATACTTGTATATAGTTATTGTTTAACTAAAGGGTTATTGTTGAGCCATCTGTTGAGAGGCTCAGTTATTGTTCATACTGTTAACTGGGTATAGTATCACGAGTTATACGGTGTGATTGGTGTGGCTGGTATGAGTCTTACCCGGGATTCAAAATCCTTCCTTATTGTGTCAGCTCTTCCGGGCACAGTATCCTAACTGAGGTCTGGAGGAGGGGCATAGAGGGAGGAGCCAGTGCACACCAGGTAGTCCTAAAGCTTTCTTTAGTTGTGCCCAGTCTCCTGCGGAGCCGCTATTCCCCATGGTCCTTACGGAGTCCCAGCATCCACTACGGACTACGAGAAATAGATTTACCGGTGAGTAAAATCTTATTATTACTCCTTTACTGCACAGATAGTGGGAGATGGGGCAGGAGGGAGAACACTAAACTGTAGATGGGGCAGTGGGCTGAATGAAGGGATCCCAGTACATGACTTCCAGGGTGGTAGGGGGTGTTAAATATGCAGGGAAGGGGTGAATAGTGGCGTAGGCTTAATATTCATAATTTTACAGTGGAACGACAGCATGCTTGACTGCAGATATCTCCAGTTCCTGGAAATAGATTTCTTTGCTTTTAATGGGATAAAAAACTAGACAGTCCTACCACTCAGGAGGGACTTGGGGATCAAAGTTCAAGAGCCAGAGCAATCCACCGACGAAAACATAAAACTGCATACCAGGCGTGTGGAGCTGGTTCAGGGACCAGCTGCTGGAAGGCTGATATCTGTGGTTCTGGGTATAATAGAGACAAGCTGCTAGTATCCACCAAAAGGGGACAGTCCCAGCTTTTGAAGTCTATCTTCAGAAAAACTCTAAGTCAGACAGAACCAGAGCTATATGGCTGGGAAGAGCATTTAACAGGCTCAGATAAGGACCACTGCTTTGAAGTCGGCTATCTCCAGTTCCCCATTGAAAAGGGGACTCTCAGCTGTCAGCCTAGGGCCCTTATACTCCTGGGTCTCTTGGGCAACTGCCCATTGAGCCCATATGAACAGATGGCCCTGCACTTATAGCCATTTGTCTCTTCCAGTGGCTCTACTCCTGCTAGTCGTGCCGTCACTATTGGAGACAGGTTCCACCCTTCGCATTACTCCCTCACTGACATTGTTTCCCAGTTGCAAGGATACTAGGGAGGCCAATCCCGGGATCGGCGGGATCCCGGGATTTGGGCCCAAAAATGCCGGGATTTGAATCCCGGGATTCACGGTATTATACTGCGCATGCGCGGCGGCAGGAGGGTGGGTGTGTAAGTAATAGTACTTACTCATTTAGGCGGGCAGCAGCCATGAACAAGTTGAACGCGCGCGGCACTTCAAATGTAGCGCCGGCCGCCAGCCAATCAGAGCTGGTGGACCGGCAGCCAATCAGGGAAGCTGCAGCGGCAGCCAATCAGGAGCGACTGCTGCGGGCGCTTCCCTGATTGGCTGCCGGTCCGCCAGCTCTGCTTGGCTGGCGGCAGGCGCTTCATTTGAAATGCCGCCGCGTTCAGTGTGTTAATGGTTGCCGCCAGTCTAATAGTAAGTACTATTACTTACACACATGATCCTCTCTCCCTCCGTGCAGCCTTCCTCCCTCCCTGCCGCGACCTACACCCTCTGTCCTGAGTCCCATACCGCTACCTACACCCTCCCTACCTCCCGCACCGCTACCTACACCCTCCCTACCTCCCGCACCACTACCTACACACTCCCTACCTCCCGCACCGCTACCTACACACTCCCTACCTCCCGCACCGCTACCTACACCCTCCCTCCAGCGCTGCTCCCTACAACTTTCTCTAATCCCTACTGCAATCCCGGGAGTCCCGGGATTGACCGTTTTTCAATCCCGAATCCCGGGATTGAAAAAACGGCCTGGGATTGGCCTCCCTAATTGATACTGAGGAGAAAAATAATAATAATAATAATAATAGTTATCCAATTTTAAACATGACTTTTATTAAAACCCATACTGTACTTTCACAAAAACAGTTCTTTAGTAGAAGACCAACCACTGGGCTTTCCATCCCCATTTGCTGTATTTATTTGGGTACCAGCTATCACATATTTCCAGGACATTTTCTGAGAGAGTTAAAGCACCAAATGTGTTGGCAAAGGGGGTATTTGTATTCAATGTGCTTAGCCAGGAGTGCAGGGGAAGCTGTGGTAAAATTATAAAAATGTCCTAGGTGCTAGATGCAAGGGGCCCGATGGCCCGTTCAGTCTACACCCTACAGGCTGGGGTAATGTTCCTGCTGTGCACTGCCCAGCATAACGGATCATGCAAGTGTATATGCTGTGTGGTGCTGTGAGGAGTATGTCTTTGCCCCTCTCTGGGGTCTGTCATGTTTCCATACCAATTACTATATGTGTTGCCAATTGCATATCTTGGAACCAAATTAAATGGACATTAAGTGGTTAGGTTTATTATTTTACAATGTATGTGTCTTTTTTAACTATGCTAACAAATACTTTTTTGATTTAATGTGAATTCTATTTAATGAATTTTCATGTAACATTTTAGCTCTATACAAGACAGTGGATCATAAATAAACATCTCTAATTTGCCAAGTAAAGAAAACTAACGCCTTAGACCGGAAAAAATCTGTTGTGGTTTTAAAGTACAGTCCACCCAGGAAAATATTAGTATTTCTTTAAGCTCTTTGTCTGAACTCTTGGTGCCATGCCTGAATCAGCAAATCTTGTCTCAATATAATTCAGTATGAAAATGAAGAGTAATAATTGGGACTTCAGTTTCATATGTTCTCTATATGCGCCATTGGTTTCAGCTGTTATGTTCAGGGCATACATAGGGGCCTATTCATGTACAGTGTGGCACCATTTGGGCATTCAGTTTCACAGAGGATTTAGCACCTGCGCAAGCCCCCACTTACGTAGGATGGGGTCCATGGGGGGCCTGATTCTGACAATTAGTTCATACTTTCCTGTGGCCTTTCAGGGTTATTTTACTGTTACTTTTCAATGAAGCTTACAATATATACAGCAGCATACAAATTGTTTATCTCACGCAAAAGAAATGATTCCTAAAATAGAGAGTTACTTATCTACTATGCAATGTTATCTTACTACAAATCAGTAATAATGAGTTCTGTAAGAAAAAAGGACCTATAAAGTAGACTGCTAGATCATTTCACTTTAATCAACTAAATTGCACTTGGCAAGGTCAAAGTTGAAAATAATAATCGACAGGAAAGAGTTAAACATTATTGATTTTCATCACTTCATAAGAAAATTCATATGCTCTCTAACATCATTATTATTATTATTATTATTATTAATGTCTCAGGAACCTTGAAGGAAAAAACAGTCAAGGTGACTATTGCCATATAGGTGTATTGCTTTCAACGTTTCATTTAAAGCATTCCCTGATGTCAGACTAGTAATTGCCCCCTTCCAGCAGGTACTTGGAGAATTATACATACTAAGTGCAGAGTATAAATCTTCCTACCTCTTATAGTAATGTGTATAACTCTGCATTTCACCAAAGGCCTATTAGCAGCAGATGACTAGCACATGTTAGCCCTCCTACTGATTTTCAAAGACTCTTTTGATATATGTCTTTAGAAAACTATTTTATGAGGTGGTTACCTGTAAGAATATATCTTTCAAGGCTACATACACGTTGAAGCCTTCAATTCTAACCACACACACAAGACTAGCGTTCATTTTAAAGCCGGGTATGGAATTTGGAAAGGGCTAAATCCGTGGAGGCTAACGTGGAACTCATTATCAGCCTTGTTTGAGTGTTCTTTGATTCACCTGCTGGAGGAAACTGAATAAGGGTAATGCTTTTGATGCTGAAATAAAACTATTGCTTTATTTGCAAACCTGCAGTTCCATATCTGTTTCACAGGATGGCAGGTATATTTATGTGGCAGCAGCAGATGCCTTGGCAACTCCATCCTTTGTAACTTTATTTTGTTTCAGTTTTGCAAAATTGTTTTATGAACTTGCTAACCAGAATAGTTACAATAGTTCTTTAATTCTGAGTTTTCATAAGTGTATAAATCTTCCAAACTAAAAATACAATTCATTATTTATACTTAGTTATTGGTAGTATCTGTACATGTGTTAGCCACTGTTTCCCAGAACAAGGAACTGTTTTTAGCAACCATACATAAAGTCTGTACCAATAGCCAGCTCCCCAGATTTGACTGCACATCCAGCTTAATCAGTTGTGTATTAAACCCAAATTACCCCTCATCTTTTAAGACTTTAGGAAAATAATAATCGAACAGTGTATTTAAGGTGTGCAGGGGCGGATTGGCCCTAGGGATCACTAGGAAGATTCCTGGTAGGTATGGTACGTGTCTGCGGAGCCTGTGTTGTGTGTTGTCATGTGGCCCCATCCCCCAAAACATGCAGCCCATTGCACTCAGTACACTGCATTGTCCCCATTCATTCTATTCTCTGCAGTACAGCAATTCTTCCACCCAGTGACGCTGCCATGGCTACAAGGTATGTTATAGCTCTTGTGCTGCCCATCTCGGGCCACTTCTGCAAAATTTTACAGGGCCACTTTTAGTTTCCAATCCACCCTAGTCTGCAGCAAAAGAGGCAAGAAAGGGCGCATACCGACCCCTTATCAGTCCGCACCCCCATTAGGGCTGCTTCCATCAATTTCCCGGACTGGTTTTCCATCCCAATCCACCCCTGAAGGTGTGCATAACTAGTGTTAGAGCATGTGAGGAATCCAGAAACATTAAAACAAAAATATAGGAAAACACAACACACTCAGGGGTGGATGCATTATAGAGGCAATGATTGTGCCGCTATAGCGCTTCCTGCATTGCCTCTTTACTGAGCCGACGCAGGAAGCAGTACAGACGGGATGTGTTAACATCTCAGCTGCCAGAGAGGAGGAGTGATAACTTCCCCCTCCAGCGATCCCTACCAGAGCCACAGCACATCAGCTTAGTGCTGACGTGTTGTGTCTTACCTCCGGCCCACCTCCACTGGTCATGCGTGAGATCTCACGTAAGCAGCCAGATCCCAGCAGTTGCTGCAGTATGTACACATATTGGCATAAACAATAAGCAGCAAATGTGTGCTTATAGTTTTTCCATGCCATACAATGGTATGTTGACAGCAAAATTGTTTAATGTTTGCAGATAAGTGATTTTTCTCTACTTTATCTGCTTTCATACATACAGTACCGGGGCTCCTTGGAAATGTGGGATAGCACTGGTTATAGTACATTTGACACTTACAGATATACCGGTCTTCATCTTATCTGCAAATGGGTCGCGGGTGTGAATTAGCTGTGATTGCGACTTTTCGTGGCAAGATGAAGCTGAATCTTTTAAAATGTGACAGAGTTGGTAATGAATACACCAGTGCAACAGCTAGGATAGCTAGAAAATGTTCAAATAATAACACAATTATGCAAAAAAATAAGAAGCAATTTAAGTATTACCTCCACCATTCTCCAAATGCTGAGTGAGTGATATTACTGGCAAAAGCTTCCAAATCCAAAATATAGAACAAAATATATTGAAAACATTCACCAAACAATTAAGATGCTGGAATTAAAGTGGCAATTACTTCAATACAAAGCCATGAGTGTTTTGCATTGAATATAACTGGCTGTTAAAAAAAAAAAAAATTGTATGTATTTATTTATATATTGATTGAATGATGGTAGTACAAACAATGGTCAAATACACAATACAACCCCGTACACACTCATTTCACCCAGCGGTGAAATGAGCGATCTCACTAGATTTGGCATGCATAACAAATCTAGAGCTGGCGATAGCGACGCGCGGGACCGTGCATCGCTGTCGCCGGCACCCTACACACGAAGAGATCCGTGCTTAATTTCTAAGCAATCTAGTCAGATTGCTTAGAATTTAAGCACAGATCTCTCCATGTGTACCCCCTTAAGTACCAGAGGCCATGATAGGAAAAGCAAAAGATGATATGAGCACTGTGTTCATAATGAGTAGAGAATACAGCAGACAGAACAGAATGCCAAAAGGCACAAAGTAATCAAAGAGAGAGTCCTCAGGGCCACCCAATAACAACAAAAAAGCAGAGCCATCTTCCAATCTTCTTTTTCCACTTAAAGAAAGAAAAAAAGAACCACACAGAGCGCAGCTGTTAAGATAAAGGGAGAGATTACAGTACATTGCATGAAAAATGCAGGGAAAAGAATGAAGAGCAGATACAGAGGTAGCCTACCCCATCCCTCTGCATTGAAACAGGGCCATCTGCATTCAGGGGATCACACAATAATATTCATACTTGCCTTTATAAATTCAGCAGAGGAAAACACAGAAAACATGGTACTCTGAAAGAAACAACATAGTAAATTTAGCCCTAAATATCTTGGGCCCAGATTTATCTAGCCTTGGAGAGTGATAAATTGCATAGAGATAAAGTATCGTCCAATCAGCTCCTAACTGCCATGTTCCAAGCTGTGTTTGAAAAATGACAGGAGCTGATTGGTTAGTACTTTATCACTGTGCAATTTATCACTCTCCTAGGCTTGATAAATCTGGACCTTGGTGTTACTACATGTGTATCTAACACTTAATGTAATGGTGTAGTGGTGATTATAACATGGAGCATAGTATTTTTATGATTGTGTTTAATATTTGTTATTTTGTATTATAGATTCCAGTGGTTCCTTGTTCTCCAAGCAACAGCTGAATTGAGAATGGAGTTTGGCTGGTGATATTTTCTATGTTTAAAACAATATTAGACAATGTAACGAGTACCGATCTCAAACTTAGGGGTCAATCTTATTATCCGTGAAGGGGGTATGTTGTCATTGCAACAGCATTGAAACATCAGCAACAGCACCACAAAATGCCTCCCTTGTCGCTCCGGACTCGTGGATTTTTGTATACAGCTGCAGGCCATGGGTCTGCAAAAAAAATAAAGCAGTTATTCTTGTGGTATCGCAAGCATGGCCTAAAGCCACACTTTCTTATGAGGTGAGAGTCGTCGCGACTAATATGATTGACCCCCTTATACAGACTATATAGACACTGAGAAGCGGTAACTGTATGAATCTTTAGGGAACTCAGATTAGATATGTAACTCAGGACTCACATGAAACTCATGGGCTGCACTGATATTACTTCATTTAAATGCAGCAGCAAGAATGTAAAATAAATGCAGAATCTACATTAATGTTTCACCGTAATTCCAAATGATCTCTTGCTTCAAGTGCACTGGAATCTTATTTGAACCATAGGGGTCATTCCGAGTTGATCGCTCGCTAGCAGTTTTTAGCAGCCGTGCAAACGCTATGCCGCCGCCCACTGGGAGTGTATGTTAGCTTAGCAGAAGTGCGAATGGTTGTATCGCAGAGCGGCTACAAAGTTTTTTTGTGCAGTTTCAGAGTAGCTCAAAACCTACTCAGCGCTTGCGATCACTTCAGACTGTTCAGTTCCTGTTTTGACGTCACAAACCCGCCCAGTGGTCGCCCAGCCATGCCTGCGTTTTTTTCTGGCACGCTTGCGTTTTTCCGAACACTCCCTGAAAACGGTCAGTTGACACCCAGAAACGCCCACTTCATGTCAATCACTCTGCGGCCACCAGTGCGACTGAAATGCTTCGCTAGACCCTGTGCAAAACTACATCATTCATTGTGCCCGTACGACGTGCGTGCGCATTGTGCCGCATACGCATTGCGCAGAACTGCCTTTTTTAGCCTGATCGCTGCACTGCGAACAAATGCAGCTAGCGATCAACTTTGAATGACCCCCATAGTCTATTAGTAGACTAAAGAGGGCACAGGTTATTAAAATTAAACTAAAGGTACAGCTATTATAATAATTCAACTAAAGGTGGTACTTAGTAAAAAAAAAAAAAAAAAAAATAATAATAATAATAATAATATTATTATTATTATTATTATTATTATTATTATTATTATTATTATTTATTATTATAGCACAGGGCAGTGTCTGGGAACCTGAGAATGCATAATATTATTTTGTGTCCTTGTGGTATGGTCACATTCCTTCCACATAATGCCACACCTGCCCAATGGTTGGTCAAACCCCTGCAGTGGGCCCCTGCTGCTTCATTTCCCTGGTAGACCCTTAATGCCCCAGTCAAAAACTGGCCACCATTTAACAAAATAGCAAGGGCCTGTTACCTTGGTCCCTCTCCATTTACCCCTGTCATAGAAGTCAGAGGAATCAACCATAAAGGAAAAGCTGTGAAGAAATGGGCTAGTTATCAGCCAAATGACAATATATTGGCATTGGGCATCTGCCTTTCTTTGGAAGGGGAGTCACTGCTAAAATAATTCGGGTGGAAATCTACTAAAAGTTAACTAGCTCACTGTTAAAAAATGTTTCTCTATATATTTTCTACAAGAAACAATGGGCCTAATTCAGAGTTGATCGCAGCAGCAAATTTATTAGCAAATGGGAAAAACCATGGGGGTAATTCCAAGTTGATCGCAGCAGGAACTTTGTTAGCAGTTGGGCAAAACCATGTGCACTGCAGGGGGGGCAGATATAACATTTGCAGAGAGAGTTAGATTTGGGTGGGTTATTTTGTTTCTGTGCAGGGTAAATACTGGCTGCTTTATTTTTACACTGCAATTTAGATTTCAGTTTGAATACACCCCACCCAAATCTAACTCTCTCTGCACATGTTATATCTGCCCCTCCTGCAGTGCACATGGTTTTGCGCAACTGCTAACAAAGTTGCTGCTGCGATCAACTCAGAATTAGGCCCCATGTGCACTGCAGGGGGGGCAGATATAACATGTGCAGAGAGAGTTCGATTTCGGTGGAGTGTGTTCAAACTGAAATCTAAATTGCAGTGTAAAAATAAAGCAGCCTGTATTTACCCTGCACAGAAACAATATAATCCCCCCAAATCTAGCTCTCTCTGCAAGTGTTATATCTGCCCCCCCTACTGTGCACATGGTTTTGCCCATCTGCTACCAAATTTGCTGCTGCGATCGACTCTGAATTACCCCCAATATTCAGTAAAATTCATACATATATATAAATGCATGTATATATTTATACACAGCAGAACACATTATTTAAGTAAACATTGCAGGACCGCATTGTAAAGAGCATGTATATTACACTTGGTGCAAATCTAATAAAAACAAAAACAATAGTCTCTCTATGCACAGCTTATATTCAATTTATGTGAATACATCCAGTTCACAAGTGATTTATTATTTAAAGTGATCCTTAAATTAATCTATCAATATTAATACAATACTTTTTACAGTATTATGTTCTTTCTTTTTCCTCCTGTGAAAAATTATTTCCACCAATTTGTCATACAGGTGTCCTCACATAGCATGCCAGAAAGTACAGCAATAAGCAAGATAT
Organism: Pseudophryne corroboree; assembly: GCF_028390025.1. Taxonomy (NCBI): domain Eukaryota; kingdom Metazoa; phylum Chordata; class Amphibia; order Anura; family Myobatrachidae; genus Pseudophryne; species Pseudophryne corroboree. The sequence continues at coordinate 517,875,151 of NC_086444.1, read as the reverse complement.
AACACCCACAGACAACAAAGTATGTCTGAAGTTATTGAAAGAATATCCCACTCAATCACTTTTCTTCTGTTACAGCCAAGAATGGATTAGAAAATACCTTTCTTTATACAATTAAACAGTATACATCAAGCTAAGTAATTCCTTCGGAAATGACAGCTCATCAAACCAATTTGTATTATAAAACTAAAACCTTCCAAGAGAAGATTAGACAAACTTCATAAATAACATGTTATCATTTAACATACATAAAAATGTAAGCTTAAAAAACTGTACATAAGCACAAAAAATTAATTTTTCCTTGTCCATAGTAAGTTGGAGATTTATAAAAAAAAATGTAAATGTTGAGATCGAAAAGTGCCTGTAAAACGACAGTTATGAACTGAATGGTTGGAATTTTAACTCTCTCCATTTTCTACCCAAGCTTTGATAAATCTCCACCTAAGAGTTTTTGCTTATCCATAACTTAGGCTTCCTTTTTACTTTGAGGAGAAAATGAGAAAGTAATAGTAAGCCAGTACCATTATTATTATTATTATTGTTATTATTATTATTATTATTATCCTTTATTTATATGGCACCACAAGGGTTCCGGAGCGCCAAATACAGAGTACATAAGCAAATAATCAAAACAGGAAAATAGTGGCTTACAGTTGAAGACAATATAGGACAGGGGAACTAAACATAGATACATCAGCAGATGACACTGAGATAAGTATCAGGGTGGTCGAAAACTGCAGAATTTGGGGGAGCGGAGGATTATTAAAGTAAGAAAAGGATAATCACATAAGTGAAGAGGGCCCTACTCGTGAGAGCTTACATTCTAAAGGGGAGGGGCAGACAGACGGGTGACAGAGATTTGCTATATAGTTATTAGTAAACTCAGTGGCGGAACTCAAACCTAAGCACACAACATGCCATGCAGCAGTTGGTGACAGGGAGAGGCAGAAGTGAGAGCACTGGGCCTTTCATCAGCCATTGCTCAAACTGGTATGCAGGGGGGTGGGGGGTGGGCTGTGTATAATTTATTGCTGGTGTGGGCAGCAGTGGGCCCCCTGTGCAGTGCACCTGCTGCCCCAATGCTAGTTCTGCCCCTGTATACTGTACATAGCCACATATTTACCTGCCAAGTGGTGTATCTGTTTTGGATGTTCTACCCCTGAAGCAAAGATCTGTGATGATAGCAATGATTAAATTATTACAATTACATTTATATAGAAAATGTGACTTTCTTAATTTATTGGCAACAAAATTATCTTGTGTATATGACACTTTATTTCATTACTATATTCCGAGCAAATAAGGTATAAGGTGAAATGACCTCTGCCATAAATAATCCTGTTTTTGCGCTAAACGCGTAAACATAATTAAGATAAGAAGAAATTTATTGTCACTATAGCATGAACATGTATAGCGAAATTACATGCAGTTCTCATCATAGTACACCAGGTAAAATACATCAGATAACATTTTAGCAAAGTTGAGAATTCAAGCCAACAATCACAGAAGGGAAGAAGCTATTCTTTAACCTAGTGGTTCGACATCTTGAACACCTATAACGTCTCCCCAATGGCAAAAGGGAAAAAAACACATTACAGGGGTGACCCCCATCTTCAATCATCTTAATTGCCTTCGACAGACTTCTTTCAGTGAGTACATCCGCCAACCTAGGCAAAGATTGACCAATGATCCTCTCTGCAGATTTTATCACTCTCTCCAGGGCAACAAGATCAGAACACTTGACATTACCATACCACACCGTGATCGCGTAGGTCAGCAAGCTCTCAATTACGCAGCGGTAGAAATGAACAAGAGTTGATTGCTGCAAACCTGCTGCTCGGAGCTTCCATAAGAAAAAAAGACGCTGATGAGCCTTCCCAACCACTGACATGATATGCAAGGACCATGATAAATCCTCTGTAAATTTAATCCCCAAAAATTTCACATCGGTAACCCTGTCCACCTCCTCACCGTTCAGTATCAATCTGGTTTTCTTAGATTTCCTAGTCTATCACAACCTCTTACCGTTTAATAACAAGTTATTGTTTTCCCCCACTCAGCGAGTATTCTCACTTCCTCTCTATAACTACTCTCATCTCCGTTACTCCTTTTCTCATTATTTTGTATGTATCCAGGGCCGAATCTAGACCTTGTGGCGACCAGGGTGAAAAAATAGGGTGTGGCTTCATGGAGAAGGGGCATGGTCAGTATGCCCCCTGTAGCTGTAACCTCAGTAGGTGTGCCCCCAGCACTGTGCCCCCTGTAGCTGTGCCCACAGTAGTATTGCCCCCAGTACTGTGCCCCTTGTAGAGTTGTGCCCCCAGTAGTATTGCCCCCAGTACTGTGCCCCCTGTAGAGTTGTGCCCCCAGTAGTATTGCCCCCTTTACTGTTCCCCCTGTAGAGTTGTGCCCCCAGTAGTATTGCCCCCAGTACTGTGCCCCCTGTAGAGATGTGCCCCCTGTAGAGTTGTGCCCCCATTACTGTGCCCCCTGTAGAGTTGTGCCCTCTAGTTGCGCCGCTTACAAAAAAGAAAAAAAATATTACTCACAGTCCCCGCTACTGCTTCCCGACTGCTGCTGCCCTCCGTCTCTGGCCACCGGCAACTCTCCTCGGATCTATGGGAGAGACGTCATGACATCTCTCCCATAGCACAGCATAGACATTAGAGGTCAATTATGACCTCTAGCGTCTATGTGCCGCTCCCACAATGCAGTGCGGTGCACGATGACTTCGCATCTACACAGCACCGGGCGGCACAAGTAGCGGATCTTGCCACGGTGGCGGCGCCCTCCGGAAGGCGGCGCCCATGGCAAAAATCCTGCTTGCCCATAGCAAGATCCGCTACTGTATGTATCTTTTCCTACATACACATACAGTACAGTGTGTTCGGTACACAAATACATACACTTCTAAAAATTATCCCAGTTATGTTGTGAACAGACAGAGCTAATTCATTGCTAGAAATAATATTGTGAGGACGGCCTAAATACCAGCTACAGATTATAGATGGCAGTACACTGTCATCCCTGACAACTGCAGCATCATCACCTTAAACAACAAACACATACTGGATCATGCAACGCTCACTGCACATTCACCACTTTAGCTTAATGTCAAAACAATGAGAAGTATGAAATCTCAGTAGTAGCAGGAACGCCTTACACAACAAAAGCATACTGGATTAGGCAACATTCTCTATAACATTAATAAAAAACACACACTCAGCACTTCTGTATAAGGTCATTACAATGAGGATTAACAGACTTTACACCTACCAGGCTTTGAAAGAGCAAAGTTTGGATTTGTATGTCCTTGTTGTTGCTTTAAAGTCATGTTTCATATGCCTTTTCATTGACTTTATCTTCACACAGTACTGTCCATAGAATCCAGCTCCATTCCTCATAATCCTTCCTTCTCCAATCCATCTACAGAAACTTGACGCTTCACATTTGTATCATCAGTTTGGAACTTTTTTTTGCCCAATGAAAGAATGCTCTGCTGAGAGGCAGGTGGATGTCCTAACTGTGGCCATAGGGCCTAATTCAGACCTGATCGTAGATGTGCGAAAAAAACGCCCATCTACAATCAAAATCTTTGGCATGCAGGGGACACCCAGCACAGGGCAAGTCCGCCCCGCATGCCAGGTCCTGCCCCCCCTACCTCTGCAGACATGCGAAAACATCACACAGCGGTGATGCTTTTGCACCTGATGAGTGAACACAGAGGAGCCTGGGGACTGGGCTGGTTGCCTTTTCCCACAGTTTCTATTGTAATGTGGGACACTACTGTATACAGTATGTCTATTATTTAAGGGGCATTACTATATATTTATATTGTAATGTGGGACACTACTAGAGATGAGCGGGTTCGGTTTCTCTGAATCCGAACCCGCACGAACTTCATGTTTTTTTCACGGGTCCGAGCAGACTCGGATCTTCCCGCCTTGCTCGGTTAACCCGAGCGCGCCCGAACGTCATCATGACGCTGTCGGATTCTCGCGAGACTCGGATTCTATATAAGGAGCCGCGCGTCGCCGCCATTTTCACACGTGCATTGAGATTGATAGGGAGAGGACGTGGCTGGCGTCCTCTCCATTTAGATTAGGGTTGAGAGAGAGAGAGAGAGATTGACCTGAGGCTGTGATACTGTAGAAGAGAGTGCAGAGTTTAGTGACTGACGACCACAGTGACCACCAGACAGTGCAGTTGTTTGTTTTATTTAATATATCCGTTCTCTGCCTGAAAAAAACGATACACACAGTGACTCAGTCACATACCATATCTGTGTGCACTGCTCAGCCCAGTGTGCTGCATCAATGTATATATATATCTGACTGTGCTCAGCTCACACAGCTTATAATTGTGGGGGAGACTGGGTAGCACTGCAGTGCCAGTTATAGGTTATAGCAGGAGCCAGGAGTACATAATATTATATTAAAATTAAACAGTGCACACTTTTGCTGCAGGAGTGCCACTGCCAGTGTGACTAGTGACCAGTGACCTGACCACCAGTATATATAATATTAGTAGTATACTATCTCTTTATCAACCAGTCTATATTAGCAGCAGACACAGTACAGTGCGGTAGTTCACGGCTGTGGCTACCTCTGTGTCGGCACTCGGCAGCCCGTCCATAATTGTATATACCACCTAACCGTGTTTTTTTTCTTCTTTCTTTATACATACATACTAGTTACGAGTATACTATCTCTTAATCAACCAGTCTATATTAGCAGCAGACACAGTACAGTGCGGTAGTTCACGGCTGTGGCTACCTCTGTGTCGGCACTCGGCAGCCCGTCCATAATTGTATATACCACCTAACCGTGGTTTTTTTTTCTTTCTTTATACATACATACTAGTTACGAGTATACTATCTCTTTATCAACCAGTCTATATTAGCAGCAGACACAGTACAGTGCGGTAGTTCACGGCTGTGGCTACCTCTGTGTCGGCACTCGGCAGCCCGTCCATAATTGTATATACCACCTAACCGTGGTTTTTTTTTCTTTCTTTATACATACATACTAGTTACGAGTATACTATCTCTTTATCAACCAGTCTATATATTAGCAGCAGACACAGTACAGTGCGGTAGTTCACGGCTGTGGCTACCTCTGTGTCGGCACTCGGCAGCCCGTCCATAATTGTATATACCACCTAACCGTGGTTTTTTTTTTCTTTCTTTATACATACATACTAGTTACGAGTATACTATCTCTTTATCAACCAGTCTATATATTAGCAGCAGACACAGTACAGTGCGGTAGTTCACGGCTGTGGCTACCTCTGTGTCGGCACTCGGCAGCCCGTCCATAATTGTATATACCACCTAACCGTGGTTTTTTTTTCTTTCTTTATACATACATACTAGTTACGAGTATACTATCTCTTTATCAACCAGTCTATATTAGCAGCAGACACAGTACAGTGCGGTAGTTCACGGCTGTGGCTACCTCTGTGTCGGCACTCGGCAGCCCGTCCATAATTGTATATACCACCTAACCGTGTTTTTTTTTTCTTTCTTTATACATACATACTAGTTACGAGTATACTATCTCTTTATCAACCAGTCTATATATTAGCAGCAGACACAGTACAGTGCGGTAGTTCACGGCTGTGGCTACCTCTGTGTCGGCACTCGGCAGCCCGTCCATAATTGTATATACCACCTAACCGTGGTTTTTTTTTCTTTCTTTATACATACATACTAGTTACGAGTATACTATCTCTTTATCAACCAGTCTATATATTAGCAGCAGACACAGTACAGTGCGGTAGTTCACGGCTGTGGCTACCTCTGTGTCGGCACTCGGCAGCCCGTCCATAATTGTATATACCACCTAACCGTGGTTTTTTTTTCTTCTTTATACATACATACTACTACGACATCTCTTTATCAACCAGTCTATATTAGCAGCAGACACAGTACAGTACGGTAGTTCACGGCTGTGGCTACCTCTGTGTCTGCACTCGGCAGGCAGTCCGTCCATAATTGTATACCACCTAACCGTGGTTTTTTTTTCTTTCTTCTTTATACATACATAGTTACATAGACATCTCTTTATCAACCAGTCTATATTAGCAGCAGACACAGTACAGTACGGTAGTTCACGGCTGTGGCTACCTCTGTGTCTGCACTCGGCAGGCAGTCCGTCCATAATTGTATACCACCTAACCGTGGTTTTTTTTTCTTTCTTCTTTATACATACATAGTTACATAGACATCTCTTTATCAACCAGTCTATATTAGCAGCAGACACAGTACAGTACGGTAGTTCACGGCTGTGGCTACCTCTGTGTCTGCACTCGGCAGGCAGTCCATAATTGTATACTAGTATCCATCTCCATTGTTTACCTGAGGTGCCTTTTAGTTGTGCCTATTAAAATATGGAGAACAAAAATGTTGAGGTTCCAAAATTAGGGAAAGATCAAGATCCACTTCCACCTCGTGCTGAAGCTGCTGCCACTAGTCATGGCCGAGACGATGAAATGCCAGCAACGTCGTCTGCCAAGGCCGATGCCCAATGTCATAGTACAGAGCATGTCAAATCCAAAACACCAAATATCAGAAAAAAAAGGACTCCAAAACCTAAAATAAAATTGTCGGAGGAGAAGCGTAAACTTGCCAATATGCCATTTACCACACGGAGTGGCAAGGAACGGCTGAGGCCCTGGCCTATGTTCATGGCTAGTGGTTCAGCTTCACATGAGGATGGAAGCACTCAGCCTCTCGCTAGAAAAATGAAAAGACTCAAGCTGGCAAAAGCAGCACAGCAAAGAACTGTGCATTCTTCGAAATCCCAAATCCACAAGGAGAGTCCCATTGTGTCGGTTGCGATGCCTGACCTTCCCAACACTGGACGTGAAGAGCATGCGCCTTCCACCATTTGCACGCCCCCTGCAAGTGCTGGAAGGAGCACCCGCAGTCCAGTTCCTGATAGTCAGATTGAAGATGTCAGTGTTGAAGTACACCAGGATGAGGAGGATATGGGTGTTGCTGGCGCTGGGGAGGAAATTGACCAGGAGGATTCTGATGGTGAGGTGGTTTGTTTAAGTCAGGCACCCGGGGAGACACCTGTTGTCCGTGGGAGGAATATGGCCGTTGACATGCCAGGTGAAAATACCAAAAAAATCAGCTCTTCGGTGTGGAGGTATTTCACCAGAAATGCGGACAACAGGTGTCAAGCCGTGTGTTCCCTTTGTCAAGCTGTAATAAGTAGGGGTAAGGACGTTAACCACCTCGGAACATCCTCCCTTATACGTCACCTGCAGCGCATTCATAATAAGTCAGTGACAAGTTCAAAAACTTTGGGTGACAGCGGAAGCAGTCCACTGACCAGTAAATCCCTTCCTCTTGTAACCAAGCTCACGCAAACCACCCCACCAACTCCCTCAGTGTCAATTTCCTCCTTCCCCAGGAATGCCAATAGTCCTGCAGGCCATGTCACTGGCAATTCTGACGAGTCCTCTCCTGCCTGGGATTCCTCCGATGCATCCTTGCGTGTAACGCCTACTGCTGCTGGCGCTGCTGTTGTTGCCGCTGGGAGTCGATGGTCATCCCAGAGGGAAGTCGTAAGCCCACTTGTACTACTTCCAGTAAGCAATTGACTGTTCAACAGTCCTTTGCGAGGAAGATGAAATATCACAGCAGTCATCCTACTGCAAAGCGGATAACTGAGGCCTTGGCATCCTGGGTGGTGAGAAACGTGGTTCCGGTATCCATCATTACTGCAGAGCCAACTAGAGACTTGTTGGAGGTACTGTGTCCCCGGTACCAAATACCATCTAGGTTCCATTTCTCTAGGCAGGCGATACCGAAAATGTACACAGACCTCAGAAAAAGAGCCACCAGTGTCCTAAAAAATGCAGCTGTACCCAATGTCCACTTAACCACGGACATGTGGACAAGTGGAGCAGGGCAGGGTCAGGACTATATGACTGTGACAGCCCACTGGGTAGATGTATGGACTCCCGCCGCAAGAACAGCAGCGGCGGCACCAGTAGCAGCATCTCGCAAACGCCAACTCTTTCCTAGGCAGGCTACGCTTTGTATCACCGGTTTCCAGAATACGCACACAGCTGAAAACCTCTTACGGCAACTGAGGAAGATCATCGCGGAATGGCTTACCCCAATTGGACTCTCCTGTGGATTTGTGGCATCGGACAACGCCAGCAATATTGTGTGTGCATTAAATATGGGCAAATTCCAGCACGTCCCATGTTTTGCACATACCTTGAATTTGGTGGTGCAGAATTTTTTAAAAAACGACAGGGGCGTGCAAGAGATGCTGTCGGTGGCCAGAAGAATTGCGGGACACTTTCGGCGTACAGGCACCACGTACAGAAGACTGGAGCACCACCAAAAACTACTGAACCTGCCCTGCCATCATCTGAAGCAAGAAGTGGTAACGAGGTGGAATTCAACCCTCTATATGCTTCAGAGGTTGGAGGAGCAGCAAAAGGCCATTCAAGCCTATACAATTGAGCACGATATAGTAGGTGGAATGCACCTGTCTCAAGCGCAGTGGAGAATGATTTCAACGTTGTGCAAGGTTCTGATGCCCTTTGAACTTGCCACACGTGAAGTCAGTTCAGACACTGCCAGCCTGAGTCAGGTCATTCCCCTCATCAGGCTTTTGCAGAAGAAGCTGGAGACATTGAAGGAGGAGCTAACACGGAGCGATTCCGCTAGGCATGTGGGACTTGTGGATGGAGCCCTTAATTCGCTTAACAAGGATTCACGGGTGGTCAATCTGTTGAAATCAGAGCACTACATTTTGGCCACCGTGCTCGATCCTAGATTTAAAGCCTACCTTGGATCTCTCTTTCCGGCAGACACAAGTCTGCTGGGGTTGAAAGACCTGCTGGTGACAAAATTGTCAAGTCAAGCGGAACGCGACCTGTCAACATCTCCTCCTTCACATTCTCCCGCAACTGGGGGTGCGAGGAAAAGGCTCAGAATTCCGAGCCCACCCGCTGGCGGTGATGCAGGGCAGTCTGGAGCGACTGCTGATGCTGACATCTGGTCCGGACTGAAGGACCTGACAACGATTACGGACATGTTGTCTACTGTCACTGCATATGATTCTCTCAACATTGATAGAATGGTGGAGGATTATATGAGTGACCGCATCCAAGTAGGCACGTCACACAGTCCGTACTTATACTGGCAGGAAAAAGAGGCAATTTGGAGGCCCTTGCACAAACTGGCTTTATTCTACCTAAGTTGCCCTCCCACAAGTGTGTACTCCGAAAGAGTGTTTAGTGCCGCCGCTCACCTTGTCAGCAATCGGCGTACGAGGTTACATCCAGAAAATGTGGAGAAGATGATGTTCATTAAAATGAATTATAATCAATTCCTCCGCGGAGACATTGACCAGCAGCAATTGCCTCCACAAAGTACACAGGGAGCTGAGATGGTGGATTCCAGTGGGGACGAATTGATAATCTGTGAGGAGGGGGATGTACACGGTGATATATCGGAGGGTGAAGATGAGGTGGACATCTTGCCTCTGTAGAGCCAGTTTGTGCAAGGAGAGATTAATTGCTTCTTTTTTGGGGGGGGTCCAAACCAACCCGTCATATCAGTCACAGTCGTGTGGCAGACCCTGTCACTGAAATGATGGGTTGGTTAAAGTGTGCATGTCCTGTTTATACAACATAAGGGTGGGTGGGAGGGCCCAAGGACAATTCCATCTTGCACCTCTTTTTTCTTTTCTTTTTCTTTGCATCATGTGCTGATTGGGGAGGGTTTTTTGGAAGGGACATCCTGCGTGACACTGCAGTGCCACTCCTAAATGGGCCCGGTGTTTGTGTCGGCCACTAGGGTCGCTAATCTTACTCACACAGTCAGCTACCTCATTGCGCCTCTTTTTTTCTTTGCGTCATGTGCTGTTTGGGGAGGGTTTTTTGGAAGGGACATCCTGCGTGACACTGCAGTGCCACTCCTAGATGGGCCCGGTGTTTGTGTCGGCCACTAGGGTCGCTAATCTTACTCACACAGCTACCTCATTGCGCCTCTTTTTTTCTTTGCGTCATGTGCTGTTTGGGGAGGGTTTTTTGGAAGGGCCATCCTGCGTGACACTGCAGTGCCACTCCTAGATGGGCCCGGTGTTTGTGTCGGCCACTAGGGTCGCTTATCTTACTCACACAGCGACCTCGGTGCAAATTTTAGGACTAAAAATAATATTGTGAGGTGTGAGGTATTCAGAATAGACTGAAAATGAGTGTAAATTATGGTTTTTGAGGTTAATAATACTTTGGGATCAAAATGACCCCCAAATTCTATGATTTAAGCTGTTTTTTAGTGTTTTTTGAAAAAAACACCCGAATCCAAAACACACCCGAATCCGACAAAAAAAATTCGGTGAGGTTTTGCCAAAACGCGTTCGAACCCAAAACACGGCCGCAGAACCGAACCCAAAACCAAAACACAAAACCCGAAAAATTTCAGGCGCTCATCTCTAGACACTACTATATATTACTATTATACAGGGTGCATTACTACAGTATATATTCCTGTTATAATGGGGGCATTACTATGTATTTTTATTAAATTGGGAACATTACAATATATTTCTATTATACTAGGGGAATTACAATATATTTCTATTATACTGTGGTTATTACTATATATTTCTATTATACTGGAGGCAGTACTATATATTTCTAGCCTTGCATGCAGAGTGCGAAGAAAAGAGACTATGCTGTGTGGCCACATCCCTAGTGTAATGTAGCCACTTCTCCTAGTGTCATGTGGTCATGCCCCCTTATGACATGTGACCACGCCCATTTTCAGCACACTCAGTACCACTAAGAAAATATTTCTACTTGCACCACTGTTCAGAGGTGAAGCTAGACTTGCGGTGAATGGTGGGAGACTGCAGTGTGCTTTTTCTATAAATGTTGGTTATGTCTGTTTAAAAAAATATTTAAAAATAAATGGCTTAGGGGTCTATTTACTAAGCCTTGGATGGAGATAAAGTACCAGCCAATAGGCTCCTAACTGCCATGTTACAGGCTGTGTTTGAAAAAGACAGTTAATAGCTAATTGACTGGTACTGATTACTACCTCCCACGACCACACTTGCTGCACCCTATCACATGAACTCTCTCCCACTCCCTATCAGGCCTCTGTACACAACTTCAAATGGGATCTCAAGATCCACTTCTTTTTCAAAGCCTTACAGCTCTCATCCTAACCCTCAGCTCCATGCTCACTGTCAGTGTCTTCTCCATCTGTGTCACCCCTGTTTGCCTTCCTCCTCCCTTTAGATTGTAAGCACTCATATGAAGAGCTCTCTTCCCTCATGTGCTTTTCCTTCCTTCAATTATACCATTATCTCCTCAGTGCTAGCTACGTCCCCAAACCTTTGGGTTATGCCATCCTGCTGATTTGGTCTTATGACTGATAAAGCAACAATAGTTATAAACCTTGTAATTGGTCTGCAATAGTTTGTACTGTCAGTTTCTTGTATGCTAATTATATCACTTTTGGGGGATGTCCTGCGCTGTCTGCACTATTCCATTCTCAGTGTGGACTTCTGTTCTATTTCATGTTGCTCTGCTTGTGAAGAGGTAGCCTCATATACCTAACAATGCATTTCTGGCTATTTAAAAGAGGAGCCCTGCTTACCGCTCATTATGATGCAGTTAATTGGTCATATCTGACCTTCCTTGACTAAGGTTATCATCACCTAGTACCAGTATCTGTCTACCTACAGCTGTCATGAACCTTTCTAGTTGTTGATAACCTTGCAATTGCTATATTGTTATACGCAGCCATGCCTATGATTAAATTAGCTAATAACTCATACTGTAGTTTATGTTCATTCATTTAACAAAACAAAATCAGAAATCACAAGTTTGTAGACAGTACAGAAAGAATACAAAAACAGAGAGTGCTACAATTTGGATGCCTGTAATCCAGTAATCTAGTATATAAAAAAAAACCTATGAGGCAGAAAGAAACTTTTGTAAACTAGCCGACAATGAGGATTAAGCAACTTAATTCTCAGGGAATTCCATGCTATATACTAGAACGCACAAGACGTTTCAAGCCAGTCAGACTAGTAGAGTATTTTATTTTGGAATGGATCCAACTGTTCTGTTTTAAAGCATACGCCGAACCATTACACAATAGGAACCTCTGCTTTGTATTCAGCAACTCCAGCTACCACCTGTGTCTTATAAACTCCGTGCCAGCATCCTGGTTATCAAACTATATAAAGTAGAAACAGGAGGAAATCTTTAAACATTTGATTTAGTCTATGTCATATAAGTGCCCATTTTTTAGCTAAATAAAAGAAAGTACATAAAGTAGGATCTGGTGTAGATTGAGGAAAGAGTTGCAAAATTTTAAATCTTAGATGTTTGATGATAATATTCCATCGCCTCCCTGTTAATTTTCTTAAGTTAAAAGATTACAAGATTAGGGGGCATTTAGTACCTGCCTATTTGCTACTACAGATATAGATGCATTAATGATCTAGTGGACTTCAGCTATGGGATATCCATCTATAATTTTGCAGTTTCTCGCCTGGCAGCAACCTGTTATTATGGCCTAGAATATGTTTTAGGAAAAAAAGACTCCTACAAATACATCTTTTAGGAGGCATTCTGTATATCTGATGAGGGCTTACACAATGATGATGACTATCTGCAGCACTATTTAGCCACTTCTGATTGGCTGATTGTGTGTTACTCCTCCAGCTGATTAAATCATTACCATCATAGCCATATTAAATCATATCCATTTGGACTACTGCAATTAAGAAGATTCAAAATGATCTCTTAATTGGGGGAACTAGTATTTGTATTTAGTTTAATTTGTATTTTTATTTGTATTTCATTACATTTTATATTGAAAATGTGACTTTCTCATTTATTATTAGCTTTTAAAACAATATTCTCTCTTGAGTACAGTACTGTATGTGACTTTTCATGACACTTTAATATTGTGTACAAAATGGGATGCGGTCTCTAGGTCGACAGTAACTAGGTCAACCACTATTGGTTGACAGGGTCTCTAGGTCGACATGTGCTAGGTCGACAGGTCAAAAGGGGGACATGAGTTTTTCACAATTTTTTTCTTTTTTTGACCTTTTTCATACTTACCGATCCACGCGGACTACAATTGAGAATAGTAACCTGTGCTGAGCGCAGCACGGCACCTTGCCCGAAGCATGGCGAGCGAAGCTAGCCATGCGAGGGGACACGGTGCACTAACTGGGGTTCCCGGTCACTGCACGGAGAAAACGACACCAAAAAAACATTAAAAACTCAAGTCAACCTTTTGACCTGTCGGCCTAGACCATGTTGGCCTAGAGACCCTGTCAACCTAGAGAGCCTGTCGACCTATAGTGGTTGACCTAGTTACTGTCGACCTAGTTACTGTCAACCTTGCATACCACACCCGTACAAAATAGGTAACAATTAGTAGCAACATACGTATTTGCTACTAATACATTCAAGCTCAATCTCTGAGATATCTCTGCACCATAGCTACAATATCATGGGGTGTACATTTACGCACGTGTACGCCTCCTGTAGCTTTGGCATTGAACATGATGCAACTTATGTCCAACTCGACATATACGAAAGTAAATATTTTCAGTAGCCATGAAAGTAGCTTTCAGGGCTACTGATTAGCAGCAAAAGTAGCAATCATCTGTAGAGACATCTGTATTTCGGAACAGCTGGCGCCACACCGGATCAAGTTTGGTATCCACCACAGCAACTAGTGGTAAGTCAGATTACAGGGGCCAATTGGGGCACAATAATGAATACATCCCCACATTTTAGGTATGTATGCTTTCATCCTAGTGCGTGTGGACCTGATTTTGAAAATACTGATTGCATTTATTTTGGTATCACCTCCACACCAAGATTGCTACCTATCAATGTAGCTACTTGGTGTAGAGAAGGTTTACTGAGCTTAATGTTGCAAACATGAGAACTTTGATTATCTCATGTAGTGAGTTGTTTTTGGGTAATAAAAGTTACCTATACTGGTGATGTAGGAGATTTGAAAACGGAGATATTTGTTGGGTTCAGACTTCACAGTCTTCTACAGTCACCAGAAGTAAAACTTAATTTTAGTTTGATGTTTCATACTTTTGCCTGTTAAGCTGACATAGCAATATTTCCTTGTTACTAATGACTAAGGTGTTTCTCAGTCCTTTAGATGGGCCACTATGCTGTGGTTTTTGGCTCACTAAAACCATAGAGCAGAGACTCCCATGAACATCTGCATTGGTTGACTCCTTAGAATTACATGTTGGCAATAGTATTTGTTGAGATGTGTATATATAGAAATAAAAAGCATTAAAACCCTTTTTATGGATCATATGTAGGTTTAACACCTTTTATAACAGAGTAACTGTCCTACTCAATATATGCATGTTTCCTCTTTTATGCATACATTTTTACTTGCATGCACATGCATATGTTTCCTCCTATTATAGTCAGACCAGTCCCATAATGTCTAATTCTGAAAAGATTATTTCAATGGTTCAACCCAAATTCAGGAACATAGGGATCACATTTAAAGAAATAGACTTTTATAATTACGATAATGGAATGGGAAGGAAATGAGTCAAATATCCAACAAACGAACATGCATACATACTTTCATCTTTCTGCAATAATGGACTTGTTCCATGCTGTTTATACTTGCACTTGCATGGCTTATGGGTCACATGTGATCAAGTCCGAGTTAACAAGAGGTGTAGATTCCTTGCCGAACTTGGACTTTTTTTTTACAGCGGCCATCATATACAATGCAAAACCATGCCTAGTAAAGGATTGCCGCTTTTAAAAAACACTTTTGAGTTCGGCCGGGAATCCGCACCTCCGGCCAAATCCGGCCCTTATAGCTGTAATGGAAACCTCTGTTATAAGAAATACAGTCAAGAATAATAGTTAGGACAGCAGTGATCTCACACGTTTACTGACAGTAAACACTGCCCACAGATGTCCAAGTACTCTGGCTTGGAGTGGACGTCCTGTGCAATTAGTGTACAGTCATAGGAAATGGAGAAAATTTGGTCACACCATGTACAAATGTAACACCCCCAGGGTTGGTAGGGTATGTCTTAGTGGTTGAGGGGAAGATGTACTAATAAGCCTTGAAAAGTTATAAATTTCACAGTGACAACATACTAGCCAATCAGCTCCCAACTGCCATGTTACAGGCTGAGTTTGAAAAATGGCAGTTGGGAGCAGGGACGTGCGGTGAGGTAAATTTCTCAGTAGACACTGGCTTTCATTAGAGCCAGATTTACACACAATAGATGAGCCAAATGCTACTTCTGGGCATTATACACAGGTGCAGCAGTATAAACTCCTGAAAATTTGGTGAGTTTTGATCAGAGCGGTGCAGAAAAGATAAACAGGTGCGGCACTGCCTCACCTGCCATAGACTTTTTACTCCAGAGTTTTGACTATAAAAATGAAAAGAATAATACAAAGAAGATATTACTAACATATTCTTTGTATTTCTCATATACTTTATACTATACTTTATACAGTCAAAACTCTGGCACAAATGTTAGTATGACAGGAAAGACTCTGCCTCACCCCACCGCATGTCACTGGCTAGGAGCTGATTGGCTGGTACTTTATCACTGTGAAATTTATCACTTTTCAAGGCTTAGTACATATCCCCCAGAGAGAGATATCACGGGAGTTGGGTGGCTATGTGACTAACCTTGCTTTATCCAACTCTTTTCCCTCCCTCTACATTTACACTCTCTCTCTCCCTCTCCAGCCCCAGCCAGAAAGTCCCCACTGACTGCATCTGCCTGCACGACTTAGTACCTCCACTCAGCGCTTCCTTCTCCCATTCCTGTGTTTTGGGCTACCTTCCCAAAAAACTTTTTTTTAAGTGGGCCACGAGGGTGTGCCCAGTGGTAGTAGCAGGCACTCCGCCAGTAAGTGCCACCCTGCTTTCACTTTTTATACAAAGGGCCAATGGCAGATGCGGGTAGGCGGTAGCAGTAGGCATTGGGGGTAGGTCTGACGGGCCCCGCCATTCTGCCAAGTGGCTAGGCCCAGGACTCCAGTACTGGCAGACCCCCCTGATGGCAGCCCTGATTATTACCATACATTAGCAATCTATGCACCCAATTGATCTGTGAAATTCAATATGTTAAAAAACCTGATTTACAAATTCCAAACACTTTTTGATGAGAATCTTTAATCTGTGAACCCCATACATTGCAGATTTTTTTTACACAATCATCTGCAAAATGTCAAATTGCCCCAACTGGTTGCTGATTATTATTCAGTTAACTGTTCCTGTGCTTTTGACATATGCACTAAACAAAGTGGCACACTTATTTACAATGTACTAACGTTCAGCAAAATTGTTACATTTCGGCCAAAATAATTTTACAAATAGTATGCAACAAACATAAACAACTGTAGTTGCACTGCAAAATACTTAAACATTTGTATATTTAATAAAATGTTTATTAACTGTTTGGAGTTGTATATTCTCCCCGTACTTCCATAGGTTTCCTCCAGGTACTCTGGCTTCCTCCCACAATCCAAAATATACTGGTAGGTTAATTGGTTTCCAACAAAAATTAACCCTAGACTGTATGTGTGTGCATGTACATATGGCAGGGAGTATAGATTGTAATCTGAACTGTGGCAGGGTCTGATGTGAATGGCCAAATATTCTCTAAATTGCTGCGGAATATGTGTGCGCTATATAAGTAACTTGTAATATATATATATATATATTTTTTTTTATATATATATATATATATATATATATGTGCATTTTCTTGAAAACAAAATTGTGGGGATTATAATTATTACATAACACCATAACTCTTTGCTAAAACTATGTTTACGTTTTAAGCAAATCTAACAACCGAAAATTTAAAAAAGAAATTGCTTTGAATTTATAGAACTTTAATGCCTAAGTGGCTTATTACAATCAACTGGTCCATTATGGGGCAATGACTATAAGGTTATCATCATGACATCACAGTTCTGTATTACTGGACTATGAAGGGGTATTTTGTTTAAGCATCGCAGCAACACTAGATCGCAGGATGGGGCACCTCTGAAAAAAGACATAGCACTGAAGCCCCATGCTTCATCATTGGGCTACTGCAGTACATCCTGCCACATAGTTTCACATCTAACGCTGAGTCATATCGCACATTATGGCCTGCAGTGTTAAATCCTTTCCAGGGCCATATTTAAGGGCAAGCTGAGTAAGCTGCAGTCCCCACCACCAGCTCACTTAGAGGAAGCCTGCCCCCCATGGCAAGCACCCTATTGATAGGGAGTTCCCACTGTTGCTGCGGTCCATGCTGTAGACCATACTGGCCTCCTAGTAATTTCTCTGCTCCTCCTAGTCCACTTGAGACATCACAACCCCATCCCCAAGTTTTACTGGCAGCAGATAGGGCCACATATGGCAGCCACAGCAGCTCCTGTCAGGCTGAGGAGGAAATGTTGGTCCCATGGAACGCAAGATCAGTGACCAGGAGAAAAACTCCACTACCATGGGTAAAGCTAAGTCTACTATACCAATGGCTCCCAGCATGAGGTGGATATCTCTGGTAGCCTGGCCACATTGACTACCGCCACATAGCTTTGTAGCTTAGACCTTGGCTTAGGCATGATGAGACCCCCACACCAACCTTCCTCTGACTGGAGGGTATCAAGGCAAGTACTCCTAGAGGCAAAATACCTAGATACCTCTTACTACTGGAGATAACATACCCCTCATGCATAAACCCAGACACTCCTAGCTACTAGAGGCAGGATACTCCACCTGCCCAGGTACCGTCCCCCTCCCCCTCTCAGAAGGCCCCCAATATCTTCCACTGATCAGATAACTGACAGTCACACTCTAGTTTCATCTGATCTGTAGTGAAGTCTATTGTATTTAGTTCATTATTCATTTGTAAAAATTTCAATTTAAAGCTGTAAAAAACAACTTTCCATTACGAATTAGCTAGCTTTCCTCTACAAATCCTGCTGTCTACATCAGCATTAGAGACTATACAAATCCAAAACATTCTCTTGTTACTAATAATTTATATCTGTGATATGGATTATAGCAAGTTTCCAAAACTCTGTGATACACTTTTACTGTCAAAAATAAGTTACTCAGAATAAATCCCAGATGTGACTTACCTCTCACACATGGCATTACTGAACATATCTGCTGATGATATAATGTTTTCCTCATAATAAAATTGATTGATGATTAAATATTGTTCTGGAGAAGATAATCTCTTATTGAAGTTAATCCCACTGTCTGCTACAGAAATCTCCTCTTTTTTTGTGTGGAAACAATAAAATTGTGTCTGTTTTTTATTAGTATTATAGAGATTTAGATTTCAATTGTAACAATTTTTACATTTAATCCATTCAGTCAATTAAAGGTTATATCCACCCACTGATTTGTCTTATTTATGTATTATATTATTCCTTATATACAGTCAGTGACCACTTTATTAGGTACACCTGTACACCTGCTCATTAATGGCAATATCGGATCGGCCAATCATGTGGCAGAAACACATTAGATAAAAACCTGAAGTGGATGTGCTAAACCATAAGAAGATCACATTGGGTTCCACTTCTGTGAGCAACAAACAGGAAACCGTGGGCACAAACTCACCATATATGGACAGCTAAAGTTTGGAAGCATTTTGCTTGGTCTGACCAATCCAGATTTCTTTGTAAAAGGCAGTTGGTATGATCAGAATGTGCCATAAAATAAAATAAATCCATGGATATCTCTTGCCTTGTGTTAATGGTACAGGCTGGTAATTATAGTGTAATGGTGGGAAAATGTTTTCTTGGCATACAGTAAGCATTGTTACATTGTCACTGTCTACCTTATTCTTTTTGCTGACAATGGGCCCAATTCTGAAGCGGTCGCAACTTAACGACTATCGGTACACTGCGCAAACAGCATGGCCGCAGTGTGCACGTGTCAAGTTACCTTTGCAATGCCGCTTGCAGTGAGGAATCAGTCTCAGAGTGATTGAGAGGAAGAGGCCATTTGGGGGAGGTAGCCGAGTGTGTCTGAAAATACGCAGGCATGTCGTATTGAGGGGAGTTTGGCAAGCGACTGTGATCTTCTACGCATAAAACATGACCCCAGTGTCACAGCTCCCGTGGCCATTCTGCATGGCCATGGAGCCACTCAGGGAGTCAGTGATCCTAGCATCTGCAACACTGTCACAAAGGAGTACACAGTTGCTGAGATTGTTACGATGGCTTTGGTGGGCGTTTCTACACTTGTGTTCCCTTATAGTTATGTTACTGAAAAGGATCGTTGTGTTGGCATTTGCAACCGCATCTGAATCAGGTCCCATGTGCATCCCATAATAGTCATGGTCTACTAATTTCCTAATAGGATAATATATCATATCACAGACATCTTCTCAATCAGGCTCCATGTAATGACAATGGGCCTGATTCATAGATGTATGTAAACCCAGTGGTTTCTGTACATATCCGATGGTCATACATACCTTCTAGAGCTCTTTTGATGCAGTAGGCTGTACCTTACAACCATTTCCTCCAATCACCATTCATAGCTGTGCATGTAGCACAAATACACTGCCATTCTTCTATGCAAAGTAGCAGTAAATAGAACGGGATGTGGTCAGGATGCCAGCATTCGTGATGCCAGCAGTTGGAATACCGATGTAGGAATCCCAACACTGGTCAGGATGCAGACGCTGGGATCCAGACATGGATCAACATGCCGGCGCCAGAATACTGACTGCTGGCATTCCAATCGTAAGTATGCTGAGGCTCCTTAGGGTCAGGCCGTTGGGGGGGGGGGAAAGCTAGGTTTAGACTGTGGGGAGGGGGGGTTAGGGTTAGGCACCACCAGGAAGAGTTATGGTTAGGCTGTGGGAGGGTTAGGTTTAGGCTGCTGGGAGTTGGTTTAGGGTTAGGCAACACCAGGGAGGCGGTGGATAGGGTCAGGTTGTGGGAAGGGAGGGTTGGGGGAGTAGAAGAGGAGGGTTAGCCTACTTACCTTCCAGGTGTCGGGATCCTGCATGTCAGGATGCTGCTGTTGGTATTATGGCCACCAGTCCCAAGTGTCGGCATTCCAATACCATCCCAAATATAACATTCTGCATAAAGGTCTGCATTGTGAGGGTGGCAGGATAGATGCCTTAAATCGGGACTGTCCTACGTAAATTGTAATAGTTGGGAGTATGGGTTACTGTTTGCAACTTATAATTACTTTGCAGATACATCATAGCAACACAACATAATCAAGTAGGCAAATGTTTTATGATGTGATCTGTGGATTAAACTGTGCATGGGGGATGGTGAAGGAGATTTTGCCCCAGGGGCTAGGAGGAATGGAGGGTGGGCTATGGGATAACTTGCCCCCAGACAATGCGAACATTGTTCCACCATTGATCACACTCTTAGAAAACTCAGAATCCTATCTCTGTAGTTCACTCTCTCTCCACCAACCCCCCCACCCCCGCTCCTCCTCCCTCTTTCTCATTTGACTCTGTACTCTAGAACATGAGCATACTTGGGCACAGATTTATCAAGCCTTGGAAACTGATTAATTGCATGGTGAGAAATTACCAAAGAATTAGCCCCTAGCTGTCATTTTTCAAACACAGCCTGTAACATGGCGGTTAGTAGATAATTGGCTGGTACTTTATCACTGTGCAATTTATCACTCTCCAAAGCTTGATAAATCTGGGCCTTAATTTGTACTGAAGTTGGCTGGGACCCACTCATTAAACTTCAGGTGCCACCCTTTCTCTCTCTCCACTCAATTTCAGGAGGATTTACAATTAGATATGAGATGGATAGAAGATTACTATTAGAAGACATGCACGGGAGATGGTTCCAAATTTCCAAGTTTTCGCAGTGGGAAAAACTAGTAAATTGCGTTGAAGTGGAACCATTGACATTTTACAAGAGCAGCTGTTAAGGAATCAAAAGAAAACAATTACTACATCATTGGTTTGTGTAACTACTGAAGGACTGTTGCAGTGCATGTAGGTAATGTTTGTCATTCATGATGTGTTTATGAGTTTTCTAACATATGTGAATGGTTTCTTTTATGAATTATAATGATGAGCCAAATGTTTTTCTAACATGAGAGCAAATTTAAGAAGGTTTAACTTGCTCATTGATATTGCCTGTACCTCTAATAAATCCATACTGCATATATTCTTTATACAATGAGTTACAGTAAATGGATTTTTTGCACATTGTCCCTGAAGAGTGTGGCTTGGACATCTTCCTCTTTAGTTACAATATTATAATGTAATTTTTGCAGTAATTCTTATACAAAATAGTAAGATACTTGCACATTCCAACATAATTGCAACAAGAGACATAAAATTGGCACAGCTGGGGTCCAACCCTGGAAGTATAGTGAACGTATTAGCGATCACGTTACTTTTACATGTTGCAGGATTGGGCTTCTGTAACAAAGACAGAAGCATGAGTAGCATGGTGTAGATGCTTCCATCAGGATTCTCACCTGGATGCAGGCTCAGTATGAACATTAGACTCTCTTTCAATGTCTTCGTTCAAGATCACTAGAAACAGTACCAAGGGAGTAGTTAACTCAGATGGACAGGATCAGAACAGTGGGAGTCCCAATAGGAGACTTAACAGACGCTGGCGTACAGGATACAATCCTAATACTCTGGCACCGAATAGTACCCAGAGTCTTCCTCATATAATGAGAAGTTCAAATGAAGTGACAATATGACATCTGTTTAAATATATTAACAGAGTGATGCACAATTCCTTATTGGAGCTGCAGTAAAGCCAGAAAGGCCAGGGGAGGAAGAAACACCTGCATTGCAACCAGGGAGGAGGATCACCAGCCAGCACCATGGATGCTAGGTAGAAGGGAGGCAGAAGGCTGAAGCAGATGTCCCTGTCCCAAACAGTAGAAGACCGACATCTGCCTGCCATAGTACTGCTGCTGCCAGTGAAGAACCAGCTAGCTCTGGGTCGCTGTGGCATGTTCAGTATAAATATGCTAGAGCCAATCTAGACTGGAGATGCAGTCTACCATGTGCTATAACATACATGAGTTTTTTTTTATATAACTGTTTTTTGTTGTTGTTTTTTTTAAGTTAACTCAATTAACTTCATTCTGATGTTCCTGGTGATTTAAAGTGTGTGTTTCTGAGTAGTATTTGAGATTACTTAAAAGTATGGAGGATCCTCACATTTAATGGTGAAATCCAGGAAGGTTGAGATCTCACAGTTGAGTAGGCTGATTATGTGACTGACCTACAGTACAACATGAATAGCACTTGTGATCTCACTAAGTTTTGGAAGAAAAATCACTGCTTAGTGCCATTAGGCCGACATGCATTAGGTCGACATTGCCGTTAGGTTGACATGTACTAGGTCGACAGGTCAAAAGATCCACATGAGTTTTTTGACTGTTTTTGGTGTCAATTCTCTCCTCTTTTGTCAAAGCAATCTTCAGTTACCTGCAACAAAAAAAGTGTTGTAACTATTGAACCATAACTGCTATTTCAAATCTGTTTGCAACAATAAAGTTTTCAGCAAATTCTAATGTTGGTTGACATGTTACACGACCCCCTTTCTGTTTGAAAAAACTGACTTAGATTCAAGATGGCCAATTTCAAGATGGCGTCCATGTTTGGTACATACCCTAAAAGATTGCCCACCTCACCCATACCTTACTGGAGTATTCAGTTTTCCCATTTCCATCACAGTTTTTGAAATAAAAGTGTATACTGCGAATTTGAATTACCCTGTATTCAGTGCATCCGGAAAATATTCTCTTGCATATCTTTAACATTTTAAGACTTGTGTGTTTTTCTTTTAATTCACCTCCCTGCTCTCCATCCCTTCCTCCCCCTTTCCCCCCCTCCCCCTCTCTCTCTCTCTCTCTCTCTCTCACTCTTATTGTGAATGTAATGCTGTAGAAATAACAAATGTGTGATTTATGCCAGTCTAACAAATGCTGGCTAAGCATGCTGCAATTGTGCACCAGATATGTTGGCTCACAAACAATCCCCAAGCCTAATACTGAGTCTATCAAAATCTGTAAGGTCACTATTGAGCATGTTTGTTAATGTGGTCTGTGTACGCTGTCATCTTCTAATATGCAAAATAATGCAGGAAGCGATCTGGAAACTCAGTCTGAAAAAGCAACAGTG
Organism: Pseudophryne corroboree; assembly: GCF_028390025.1. NCBI lineage: Eukaryota > Metazoa > Chordata > Amphibia > Anura > Myobatrachidae > Pseudophryne > Pseudophryne corroboree. Next base: position 517,851,968 of record NC_086444.1, on the reverse strand, counting down.
TGTGTTGTACGCTAATCTTTAATGTATACATATATATATATATATATATATATATATATTACCTGATTACCCTATACCAATTACTACTAGGTAGTATTGATGATTCAAATGAATGCGGTTTTGTTAATCCACCTATGGATATGGTGTCATAGTGTTTGTATGGTTGCTAAGACACAGAGAGCCGTGTGATACGTCCTTGTTTGTCTGTTTAGCTGCCCCGTAGACCATATGTCTCCGTGATGACTGGATAAGCAAACCACGTGATTTTACACGTGTTTGCGTTCCACTGATGCCGGTCTGATACTTCCGCTTCCGCCGGCGTGCGTGTCACCAGTGACGGCGGACGGCAGCGCGGCTGGGTATGTTAGATAAAATTATGTATTAAAATTATGTATTAGATGTAATGGATTTGGTGGCGTGAACACGGGGTAATAGGTAGGGGTTTTCTCTATATACTATATACCTGCCTATCTTTTTATCATGTGATGTTATACATGGGTATTCCGGGTTTTATATGTTGCACTATGATTATTACTGTGGCTATAAATGGGTGAACTATGTGTGTATCATTTGAACCTTGAAAAAGGTCCAGTAAGGACCGAAACGTCGGTGTGATTATCATGTCTATGCCACATTAAACCCTGATTGGTCATGTGATTCGTCTGGTGAGTGCACTCCTTTCAAGATTTCTATACATTCATGGAAGAGAGACTTTTTACCCTTGACTCAATGAACCTTGAGTGACACCCCAGCAAGTGTATGTGATATGGAGAGTGCAAACAACCTTTGATTCATATATATATATGAATATGGATAGGTAGGGGTTCTGGATATTTTTATATATAAACACCAGTGGTCGCCAGAACACCTACCGATCAATATTCATCCTAACACTATACAGCATCTTACCAATGCTGAAATTCTAGGGGACGGCTGACACCCTATTATCCATAAGGGAGTGTTTTTACATATACGTGTTTTTAGAAAATTCTTTAGGTGATTTTTCCCTCACAAGTGGCGCTATACTCCTATTATACATATATATATATATATATATATATATATACAGTTTATTCCACTGAAGCTGTACTCACAATACTGATCAATGACGTTTTCAGAGCAAAGTGTAAGGGTCACATCTTTGTAATCACTCTACTTCAGATCAGTTATTTTAAATGCTGAAGCATGAATGATATCCCTGCGTTTGTGCTCACATCAGCCCCGCCATTTTGCAAATACCTGCACTTGCTTTCTTGTCTTGCAGAATCCAGTTTAGATTACTGCTACTTACAAGACACTACACACATCTCATCTCACGATATTTCCCATTTCACTTTCTTAGATCTACATCTAACCTGCTGCACCTTATTTCACGTACGGTAACCCCCTCTTACTCTCACCTAGAGAATTCTCTTGTGCCCTCTACCAACGTATGAAATTTCCTACCATACAGCACCTGATCAGTCTTTTCTACAGACTTCAAATACATAGATAATTGTTAGAAAGAGAGAGAAAGAGAGAGAGAGAGAGAGAAAGCGAGAGAGCGAGCTTTAGACTCCCCCTCTTGTGTCTCAATAAATACTACCCAAGATGTTTCTGGCTAAACAGCATCACCCTTTGTTCCACATACTTGGATATAGAGCTGTGTCTATCTATAAACATGTTCTGTGTCACTCCAACAAAATAGCAGTTGTAAACAGTTTATGACATGAACAGTTGTTTGAAAGTGTTTTCCCAATCCTTTGTCACATGAGCCAAAAAAATCCAAGCTGAACAAAGCAATAATAAATATCTTGGCCTAATGACTTCACTTCGGCACAAATGTTCCTTGCTGTGTTTAACGTCTTAATAGGAAGCGCAACAGACTTAAATCTGCCAGTATTGTTTCCAGCCAGTGTGGAAGTGTACAGTCTATAACAGCATGGGGCTGTTTATCAACTTTCATTTTTGGCTTTCTCCAAAACCCATTTTTAGAATTATAAATGGTTTATAATAGTTACCTATTGTAAAGGGTTTATAATAGTTACCTATTGTTTAAACTCTTATTCTTTTTTACTCAAAATAAAAAGTTTTGTTCTATACTCTTGTACTACTATTAGGACTTAAAATCAGATTACCAATTAAACTGAAATGATACTGCAGATGTAGGGACCGATTCTGTGTAAGACACTTGTCCATATGGCTACAGTCGCCTTATTAGCTTATGCTGATGCAATCATTTGCCCATGTGTACCAAACATCCATGCTTCTGCATGTAGACAGCTGTTCCACCCAGTGTATCTCTGTCTGCAGCCGCAACCATTATCATTAGTATCTGTACATTTTCGTACTCTATGCTGGATGCAAAATATCCATCTGAAACCGGCATTCCCATATCTGGGGGTCATTCAGGTTTGTTAGCAAACCAAAAAAGACCACTAATGAGAAAAGCCATGTGCACTGCAGGTGTGTAACATGTGCAGAGAGAGTTAGATTTGGGTGGGTTATATTGTTTCTGTGCAGGGTAAATACTGGCTGCTTTATTTTTACACTGCAACTTAGATTTCAGTTTGAACACACCCCACCCACATCTAACTCTCTCTGCACATGTTATATCTGCCCCCCCTCCCCCCGCAGTGCACATGGTTTTGTCCATTAGTGTGCTTTATTGATTTGCAATCAAAACTGAATAAGGCCCTCTGTTCGCACACTACTGAAGTTGTCTTATGCCTCCACTACACTGCCATGACATTCACACTAGGCAGATACGTTCTGTGCTTCCGCACGGTTGCATTAGCGATTTTGTTTGTGTGTGCATACCTGATTTGGTGCATGTGCAGTAACCAGCTTATCTCCACAGTGCATTCACAGTACAGTATACTTAAATCCACAAGACACATCCACAAAGTCACTTGCATTGACAAAGATTCAGACACAAAGTGTTATAACCCATAGCAATCAGTCAGACTTCAATTTTCTCACCTGTACTGGCAAAAATAACCATTAGAATAGGATTGGTTGCTTGGAAATACTGTCATTGCCTTGTAGTTGTACACAAGCAGTCATATATATGTACTCTAGTTTATTTCCAGAAACATATATAGGACATTAGCCAATTTTTAGGTAAATTGTCTTGTATATGGAAGCATAAAAAGAGCTATTATTATTATCTTTTATTTAAAAGGCACCACAAAGTGTCTACCATGTCGTATAAAGGAGTAAACGTAAAAACAGTATGAAATAACAGAGTAGCAGAGAATATGCACAATAATGGAATCGATGAAGAAACACAAGCAGGGACATGGACTCTGCATGAAGCCTGTCACTGTGAAGTGTTAGGCTGGGTACAAAACAGACAGAGATGTCAGCAGAACCACCATCACACTGAGAGAGCGGTGGATCCAGGTAGCATATACACTTAATGATCTATGTGTCGGTCCTGTCATACAGCTGTACAGGCATTTGAATTTGCACACCCAGCTGAGATGTCAGCCCCTGCAGCAAGTGTACAAGTGGTTGGTGAACTGCCCGTACACACAGCCAGATGGGTTAATATATCTGTAGATATATCAGCCATAGGTTGTGCTGTACGACCGACACAATATGTCTATGAACGACGTTGTTCACAGACATATCATCTGTATAAACCCAGGACCCTAGCGATGTATCGGCCATTTGCTTGAATGGCCGATATATTGTCCAGTGTGTACCCAGCTTTAGAAGTGAAGTGATTGCTAATACAATCACTTCACTTCTTCTTTAGGAGTCGACAGTGCTAATGCGCATATGCAGTCTGCTGAGCACACGTGCAGGCAGCCATTTCTGCTTTGCATTTCGGTGTGGTGTAAATTCAACTATAAAGCAGCCCCCATAGAAACCTATGAGGGCTACTTTTGCAGTCGAGAACAGAGGACATCAGCATTTGGCAAGTTTGACATACAATGTACAAGAAAGTATTATGTTAGTACGTGAGGGACAGTCAATGGATTGCAAGTTGGTTTAAGTATTCTGCAGGTAATTGTGGGAAATAAATATGTCTCTCAGTTGGGGAAGGGTGTAGACTCTGTTACATACATGTTTTCAGCCTACATAAAAACTTAAAAGTAAATAAAATCACATGAGTAACATACTAGCATGTACATATATAGCAAATAGAAAAACAGAAAAAGAGGACAATGGACCTGATTCAGCTTCAGTTACAGTTTTGCTAAATTAGCAAAACTGCAACTAGCTAGATTCGCATGCAATTCAATTGCGATCACATTGCTGAACAAGTGAAGCCCCACTGCCTCCACAGCCTGGTTACGAAGACAGCTGGGCCGCCGCCATTTTCCACAATGCTGACCCGCCCCACCCAGCGCACACCTCTGCCTGTCAATCTGGCAGAGGAGTTCGCATCAATGCGATTTCATTGGCCGAACAGCACTCGCGCAAAACGGAACCTGCCCGTACACACTGGGCAGAAAGTCGGTCCAATGCGATCGCATTGCATCAGCGATGTTTGCTGAATAGGGCCCCATAGCTGAGACTGGGCACAAAAAACGCAGGAAATCTAATAAAGAATTAAGTCATATTTCAGCTGAAGTTGATTAAATTGATACATTTCTCAACCAGTGATGTTTGTAAATGCAGTGTTTGTTGCTAAGTAGCATTTATATGCTAGCCAAATACATCATGTACTTAAGATTCTTTTAATAAAGGATGACTTTCTTAGAGACCTTCTATATGTTTACCAGAGATCTCAGTATTCAGGAGCCAAGCACTGATTCATCCAGCAAGGTTTCTTTTACAGTTTATTCAGCTGCAGTCAAGGATAATGTATAGTTCCATATTATTTTGATACGTGTATGTTCTCAGTATTGTTAGTAAATCTGAATTAATTATAATTTTTAAATCTTTCTTTTATCTACCATAATTAAGAGAATGAATATTAGTAATTAACATTACAGCAGTTGAAATTGAAAATAGTATCACATTTGTAAGGATTAAAAGTGCTACTTTATATTAGAGATGAGCAGGTTCGGTTTTACTCGGATTTACTCGGTTCTCAAAGCGGCATCTTATTGGCTCACGGATGTCTCTTGTTTTGGATAGCTAATAAGATGGCGTTTTGAGAACCAAGTAAATCCGAGTAAAACTCAAACCCGCTCATCTCTACTTTATATACTAATAATGGGGGTAATTCCAAGTTGATCGCAGCAGGAAATGTTTTAGCAGTTGGGCAAAACCACGTGCACTGCAGGGGAGGCAGATATAGCATATGCAGAGAGAGTTAGACTTGAGTGGGTTATTTTGTTTCTGTGCAGGGTAAATACTGTCTGCTTTATTTTTACACTGCAATTTAGATTGCAGATTGAACTCACCACACCCAAATCTAACTCTCTCTGCACATGTTATATCTGCCTCCCCTGCAGTGCACATGTTTTTGCCCAACTGCTAACAAAGTTCCTGCTGCGATCAACTCAGAATTACCCCCAATATACAGTATAACTGCATATTCAGGATCAGAATGGTTGTACCCTATATACAGTATTTAGTACTCAGTGTTTGATTTTTTTAATAGACAAGCAATTAAATGCAAATTATTGTAATGTTTGCAAGTGTACCTTGTTAGGAAACGCTTTCCATCTGCTAAATCTTATGTATGGCTAACACTCTATGTACCCAGCATAGTTTGTGAGTCATCCAGTTCACTTTTTTATTATTTTTTTCATGGGTTTAATTCTCTACCAATGAGATACAGCTGTGTTGTGTATTGCACCACAATTAAACTTTTTATTTAACAAGCCTGAAAGAAACCTGCATGATTGATCAAGGACATTTGACGACAACAAATAAAATGAAATGAAACTCAATCCTGTCCTACTTTTCACAGCTGTTAAGTCTTTTTTGTGACTGTTTTTAAACCCTATCGAGTATTTATCCTAAACACAGACAATACATCTAGGTTATTTGCAAAATATAAGTTGGGTAAGGTAGTTTCGAATTTGTACACAAACAAAAGGTCATCAAGAAATTCAAAAGCTCTCACTTGTCACAAGTGTGCAACACAAGAACAATCCAAAAAACCCAACCACACATTAGGATGGACACCTCTTTCTACTCTTAATGATTTACGATCTCAACTCCTACAGTATGTTTATCCTTCTGCCTTGTCTTTCTCGTTCATCTTTGTGTATGTTTGAGAAAGAATATGTTGCAAAGATTGTATTGTCTTCTTTTTCATGAACCATCTTCTTTTTATGTTTCTTCTAAGCAAAATGCCATACCTAAACCTATCAGGATCACCTAAATTGTGTGTATGTTTTCATTTTATATTTCACTTCAGCAGACACGTGTTTCTAATTGCAGAGTCAGCTCTCAAGCTCTCCTCTTTTTTTCAGTCCTGCAAATAATAACTATAAATAATACAAAAACAAAGAGAAAAGAATTACAGTAAAAAAAAAAAGCTGAGACATGTGGGGATTGTTTGTTAGTGTATAAGTGATTTCTGGTCAGTTTTGGGGAAGGAGACATATCAATGTTTAGCTTACATCATGGGCCTGGAACTTGATGCCTATTTTTTACAAGGATCATTTATGTAGATACTTAATCATCAAAAGTAATTCTTGGTGCATTATGATTTTCACTCGTAAAACTTATAAGACAAGCTCTTCTCTGGAATCTTTTCTAGGAAGTCCTTCTCACAATGAGTGCTGAGTTCTTCTTTTTCGATATCCAGATGGTTTGCATGTACAGGGGCTTCAAATAAACATAAATTACAGATGCAAAGAAGGATATTTAAAAAGCTATGCATCATATAAATCTAATATTTGTTACATCAGAATAACTGTTTAGTAATGTTCCCAGCAAATGAAGATATGCCATATAAATTTTGTTATAGCAAAAACACAATTTGTTCACTATTTTACACCTTTTAAAAGCAATTTATATACAGTATATGTAGATTTTAGACTTTGAAAATATAAAAATGTCCCTTGCATAAAATTGTTAGCACTGTGCATGCACATAACGTATAGCTGTATGTTTTTATCCTACACCTGTGGTCTCTTATGTTGGGGAGGGGTGGCATTTACATGTATATTCATTCCAGTGATGGCAGACACCAATCAATCATACCCCTGAGAGATACCTATGTTTTGACAGACATGCAATCTTAAGATAAGCTTTTCTGCTGTCATTTCATATATTGATGATGATGATGATGATGATGACAGCCTTACCTATGCAATAACAAGCACACACACCATAGGCACTCTGCCAGAAAGTGTTGCCAGTAAGGATCATTTAGTTATTGATGCAGCCAGGGTTGGACTAGCCCACAGGGGTACAGGGGAAACCACCGGTGGGCCCTACTGCCTGGGGGCCCACCCCCTCCTCTAGGGATCAGGTTTCAGACTGTGCTGTTACTAATCTAGTACATTATCTTGCATGCACTACAGTATTTACTGTATATATTTATCTAGGGGACCAACACTTGCAAAATGGTTAGGCAAACCAATGTAGCGGCTGGGCACACCCCCTCTAGAGACTTGCCACACCCCTAAACATGGGCCCCTACCATTGTATTACCCCGGTGGACCCTACATGCCCCAGTCAGACACTGGATGCAGCTCCACAATACAGGGACAACTAATATCCCAAAAAGTGAGACATATATATATATATATTTTGAACAAGATGTAGTCGCGCATTCCAACAATAAAAGTCTTTGAAATGTATGTCAGTCCAAATGTATTGTTGCAGCAATCCTCCTTTAGGAGTAAACCCGTACTCCTCAGCACATGTAGAAAGAAAAATAATGGAGGGCGCACTAGTGAGTGTAAAATCACAAGTAGTTTACTGACATAATATTCACTCAATACTATTAGCCCTTATGGGCTTAATGAAAATTATGATATCACCCCTTTTTTGCATTAAAACCCATTGTTGCATGCATTGGTGACTCTGACACATTGCAGTTGGGCCATTGGCTCCTTTGTGTTTTTGTTCTCACTAGTGTAAAAGCAATAAGGGTGTAGATGCTTTAATTCATTAATTAATCTGGTTCTGATTTAGGATGTATAGGATGATGCTCAATACCTAGCTTTCTATATATGATTGATTTATAAATTATTGGAAAAGGTTTGGCACCCTTGTGAGGTGGTGCCAATTTAAAATTGGTTTACATGTTTAATTGGTATTATTTTATTTGAGCTGCTATTTTGATATAATTTTTAAATATATATATATGGATTAGTCTCTTTGTTAATATGTATTACATTGTATATGTTTTAAATGTGTATCAATGTTTTGTATATTGCCTTTGCTGTTGATTTTTTAATGTGTAGATTCATTGAATCATTTGTGCTGCTTTAAATCAATTATGCTGCTGTGCTATAAAGTGTACGTGATACCGGTGCTAGCCACACCCCCTGACGAAGTCTTGTGACGAAACGTGTTGGGCGTGGCCAGCAGGACGAGTAACTTGGATCCAGCATCTGAATTGCCGGCGTGTGAGGTCCGTGTTTGGAGTCCGTGCGGCTAAAATAACTTAGCGGCTGGTGGTATCCAGGGAGCAACGGGGTTCATCGGTGCGGGTATCCGGAGGCTCCACTGATGGTCGACATTGCGCTGGTAACCTTTTACTTTGAATGTACGTGAGTGATATTATGTCAGTAAACTACTTGTGACTTTACACTCACAGTGCGCCCTCCATTATTTTTCTTTTTATATATATATATATATATATGGGAAGGTCTTGCACTCTCACAATAATAATGTCAACTGCTAGGGTGCCTATCAGGATCCAGTCACAGAAGGAACTGGGCCCATAGTACAATACAGGAAATCCCACTTTCGTGGGAAAAGATAGCACTCTCCAGACTATATTAAATAAAGTCAAAAGATAATTTAATGAAAAGAGTAGTCTCACAGTTCATATGTGGAATCAAACGATATCCATTAGTGTCCAACGTTTCGGTCCCCAGCGGGGGCCTTTTTCAAGGAAAAATAGTAATCAGCAGTGGCAGCAGTTCAACTTCTAATCAGCATGCAGGGAAACTGGAGACACAGGAAGTGCCTCACCGGCCCCTGTTAAATACCATGGCAATTGGCGCTAGACACGCCCCCAAGATGGCCGCCGGCCGGGTGGAACGCACATCTGGAACGCATACTTATCACCTCCCACTGGGGGTGAGATGCGTTCAGCAAATAATGGCATCAATATACTATTGGTGGTGTCAGTGTTAGTGATACTGCGCCACTTCAGGTGTGGCGATATCACCATGAGTGCGGCTCCGAATACCGGAAGTGGACGGCGTCCGTCCCTGAACCGCATGTGGAACGCATCACGTCACTTCCGGTGACGCGATGTGTGAGTGAAACGAAGAAATCTTCATTAGATGCTGGTTTTTACTGTGCATTACATTATTAATTACGATAAGCCGCAATATGGGGATGTGGGGCTGCGCAATAAACATCAGTATAGGATCAGTGCTGCCTAACTTACAGTGCAGCAGGAAAGAGTCATCATAAAAGTAAATTATAGGTTGGTATAACAAAGGCCGGTGAGATCACTATAGGGGGACATAAACTACATGCAGAACAGTGCAGCATATATGTGTAGAATAAGTGTGCTTTCTAAAAAAGTTTAACCATAAATCAGAATAGCCATGGTAAGTGAAACAAAGTAGGCATATTATATATAATATAATGCAAAGTCACGTATTACATAATAGTCCGGTAATATCCAAAGTCTATTTCAGAAAAATAGACAAGGGGTTATTTTCATTCATGCCCCTCGGGGCTATGGTGTCAAGTCTATAAATCCATGCGCTTTCCTTTTTCCTCAAGAGCAAGGCTCGGTCTCCACCCCTAGGTGGTGGCGGTATCCAGTCAATAAGTTTGGATCGTAGGTCGGAGACCTGGTGTTTAGAAATCATGAAGTGTCTAGCTACAGGTAGGGCTGCCGAGCCCGTGGCAATAGCTTGATGGATAGATGTCCTATGGTTTGCCATACGATCCCTAAAGCGTCTAGTGGTCATTCCCACGTAGTACAACCCACAGGGGCAGGTTAAAATGTAGATCAGGTGGTCCATGGCACAGTGAAGTCTGAATTTGATCGCTATGGGGCGACCCGAGTGTGGATGCGGAAAGTGCGAGCCCGTAAGCATAGCCCTACAGGTTGTGCAGCCAGTGCACCGAAAGCATCCCGGACGTCTCTCGTGTAGCCAAGTAGTATTCGCTGTATCCCCAGCGTTATCCATTGGTCTTAGAAGAAGTTGTTTCAGATTGGCTGATCTACGGTAGGCCATCATCGGCAATGGACATCTCTTCAATTTAAGGCGTTCATCGGTGGTGAGAATGGGCCAATTTCTTCTTACGCTTCCCTTGAGTTTATTGGAGATGTTATCATAGGTGGTTGTAAAGACCAATCGCTCCGGTCCTTGGGTGGGCAGTGTAGGTGTCACTGGTGAATCAAACTTATTTCTTGCTTTTTTTAGGCATCTAAGGACATTCTTCCTCTTGTATCCCCGTTCTAAGAATCTTGAAGTCATATCTGCCAATTGGATTTCCATAGTTTGGCTGTCAGAGTTGTTGCGCATAACTCGTAGGAACTGCGAAATTGGGAGATTGTCCTTAAGTGCAGGCGGGTGCTGACTGCTGGGATGGAGCAAAGTGTTCCTATCAGTAGGCTTTCTGTAGAGGCTTGTCTTGATACGTCCCCCATCGAAGGAGATCGAAATATCCAGGAAATTGACATTATGTGGGTCAACCTGGAATGTGAACTTTACCGGGTTCTCCAATCCATTCAGTGTTGTTATCATCATCCTGAGAGATTCATCCGTCCCATTCCACAGCAAAAAAATGTCATCTATAAACCTCTTATAGAATATAATATGTTCTCCAAATTGGGGTAGTATATGTTGTTGTTCATATTCAGACATATATATATTAGCGTAAGCCGGCGCTAGGTTTGATCCCATCGCTGTCCCCTTGTGTTGTAAGTAATAGTTGCCTTGATACAAGAAGTGGTTCTTTTTGAGAACAAAGCTTGTCAATTCGAGTAGAAGGTCTATTGGCGGCCCGATTGGAGGTTGTTGTCGCCAGGCATTGGCCAGTGCTTGTAATCCCTGCTCATGTGGGATAATGGTGTATAAGGAGCATACGTCCATAGTCACCAGGAGAATATCATCCAGTACATCAGGGATGGCACGGAGCTTCTGTAGGAAGTCTGTAGAATCGCGTAAGTAACTATCCCCCTGTTGTACTATGGGCTGAAGAAAACTGTCCACAAAGATGGCCAATGGTTGTAGTAGAGAATTTCTGGCTGAAATGATGGGCCTTCCAGGGGGTTTGACCAGTGTTTTGTGTACTTTTGGGAGGGTGTATATGATTGGGCATACTGGGTATTCGACAGTCAAGAATTCATGGGTGTTCTTGTCAATATGGTGCTCTCTTAGGGCCCTGCATAATGTCTGGTCAACTGTTGTCTTTATGTCCTTGATGGGGTTATGGTTCAGACAAGTGTACGTTGTTTCGTCAGATAGTTGATTCAGAATCTCAATGTTATAGTCAACCCAGTCTTGTACCACTACAGCACCCCCCTTGTCAGCGGGTCTAATCACTAGGCTGGTGTCTTTTTTCAGGGCATTGAGTGCTCTGCGTTCTGCAGGGGACAAATTATCAAATCGTCTTTTGGGTACAGGGGACAAAGCATCCTGTTCAATCATCCGAGTGAACGTCTTGATGCTAGCATTAGAAGAAATCGGGTCAAATGTGGATGGCTTCCGGAACTGGATTTTATCAGCACCCATACCTGTGGCAAAATGCTCCCTAAGACGGAGTTTCCGGCCAAACCTGTAGACGTCTACTGCTGTATCAAATTGATTATGGGGAGCTGTAGGTATAAAGGACAGACCCCTGGAGAGAAGTTTAACCGTAGCCTCATCCAGTGTCTTACTTGAGAGGTTAAAAACTAGGTTTTGGTCTTTTCCCTGCACCTTCGCCAGATGTCGCCCCTTCCTTGGATGGGGCCTCCGTGGTTTGCCACAGGGGGGAGGTCTGGAGTGTTGGTATGTTCTAAAAAAGGCCTCTGTGTTGGGCGGTGGTCTGATAGCTCTGTGTCAGAGGCTGAAGCAGAGGAGCCAGTGTCCCGAGTATACGCTGGTCTACGCCCCTGTCGTCTTTGTCTAAATGGTCTCTGTTGTCTATTTGATCTGGGGTCCCCAAGCAGCCATCTATAGACCGTATGGTTCTGATAGTCGGAGGTAACCGTATTGAGTTTGCTGCGCTTAAAGGCAGTTATCTCTTTTTTATAATTATCAACCTGAGTTTGTAGTCGCTCCACTAGGTTAGTCGCTTTGTCATTCTTGATCGTTGGAAGGTGTAAACCGTTAAATGCTTCAATCTGGGATTTAATTTTATTTAACTCTGTACCGACCTCTTCAACGACTAGTAGTACCAGGTCCAGCGAGCATTTATTTAAGACACCGCACCAACGACTACAGAAAGTGGGGTTATTCCTGCCAAGTGTTGGAATATTGTTAATTCTAAAGCCCCTGGGAATCTGCTTTTTACGGTAATATTCGGACAGAAATTGGCCGTGCAGGGTCAGATCTATTTCCCTTTTTCTAAGTCTCAACAATTGGTGATAGAGGTCAGTCGGGGTTTCTGCGGGAAGTGTCTCAAAATCAGACTGGTTAAACAGGACTTTGTCTGCGTCATCGTCCGTAAGGGAGATCACACCGTGCTCAGCCTGTGCAAGAAGGTTTTCATCGAGAAAGCCTACCTGGCTATGCGCCATGCCAATAGGTATATTTGTTCCGACACTGGGTAGATGTGAATAGAATACTTACCGTACCGGGTATTCCCCAAGGTCTCCCTGTGGGTACTGACCAGGCCCAGCACTGATTAGCTTCCAAGTTCGGATGGTATTTGGGCTTGCCCAGTGCGGTATGACGGTAAATAGAGACACAACCTTAGGGCAGATACCTGCGGAGGAAAAACTTAATGCACAGTCCTACACGTGTAAATATCCCCAATGAGTGATGAATCGTGTGTCTGCAGTGCCTGCTTACATATAAATACGATATGGGGTGGGTGCAGAGAAAAAGCAGTACAGTTACTGGACTGCTTCTAAATACATGGGAAGGTCTTGCACTCTCACAATAATAATGTCAACTGCTAGGGTGCCTATCAGGATCCAGTCACAGAAGGAACTGGGCCCATAGTACAATACAGGAAATCCCACTTTCGTGGGAAAAGATAGCACTCTCCAGACTATATTAAACAAAGTCAAAAGATAATTTAATGAAAAGAGTAGTCTCACAGTTCATATGTGGAATCAAACGATATCCATTAGTGTCCAACGTTTCGGTCCCCAGCGGGGGCCTTTTTCAAGGAAAAATAGTAATCAGCAGTGGCAGCAGTTCAACTTCTAATCAGCATGCAGGGAAACTGGAGACACAGGAAGTGCCTCACCGGCCCCTGTTAAATACCATGGCAATTGGCGCTAGACACGCCCCCAAGATGGCCGCCGGCCGGGTGGAACGCACATCTGGAACGCATACTTATCACCTCCCACTGGGGGTGAGATGCGTTCAGCAAATAATGGCATCAATATACTATTGGTGGTGTCAGTGTTAGTGATACTGCGCCACTTCAGGTGTGGCGATATCACCATGAGTGCGGCTCCGAATACCGGAAGTGGACGGCGTCCGTCCCTGAACCGCATGTGGAACGCATCACGTCACTTCCGGTGACGCGATGTGTGAGTGAAACGAAGAAATCTTCATTAGATGCTGGTTTTTACTGTGCATTACATTATTAATTACGATAAGCCGCAATATGGGGATGTGGGGCTGCGCAATAAACATCAGTATAGGATCAGTGCTGCCTAACTTACAGTGCAGCAGGAAAGAGTCATCATAAAAGTAAATTATAGGTTAGATCCTTAGATGCCTTAGATGCCTAAATAAAGCAAGAAATAAGTTTGATTCACCAGTGACACCTACACTGCCCACCCAAGGACCGGAGCGATTGGTCTTTACAACCACCTATGATAACATCTCCAATAAACTCAAGGGAAGCGTAAGAAGAAATTGGCCCATTCTCACCACCGATGAACGCCTTATATTGAAGAGATGTCCATTGCCGATGATGGCCTACCGTAGATCAGCCAATCTGAAACAACTTCTTCTAAGACCAATGGATAACGCTGGGGATACAGCGAATACTACTTGGCTACACGAGAGACGTCCGGGATGCTTTCGGTGCACTGGCTGCACAACCTGTAGGGCTATGCTTACGGGCTCGCACTTTCCGCATCCACACTCGGGTCGCCCCATAGCGATCAAATTCAGACTTCACTGTGCCATGGACCACCTGATCTACATTTTAACCTGCCCCTGTGGGTTGTACTACGTGGGAATGACCACTAGACGCTTTAGGGATCGTATGGCAAACCATAGGACATCTATCCATCAAGCTATTGCCACGGGCTCGGCAGCCCTACCTGTAGCTAGACACTTCATGATTTCTAAACACCAGGTCTCCGACCTACGATCCAAACTTATTGACTGGATACCGCCACCACCTAGGGGTGGAGACCGAGCCTTGCTCTTGAGGAAAAAGGAAAGCGCATGGATTTATAGACTTGACACCATAGCCCCGAGGGGCATGAATGAAAATAACCCCTTGTCTATTTTTCTGAAATAGACTTTGGATATTACCGGACCATTATGTAATACGTGACTTTGCATTATATTATATATAATATGCCTACTTTGTTTCACTTACCATGGCTATTCTGATTTATGGTTAAACTTTTTTAGAAAGCACACTTATTCTACACATATATGCTGCACTGTTCTGCATGTAGTTTATGTCCCCCTATAGTGATCTCACCGGCCTTTGTTATACCAACCTATAATTTACTTTTATGATGACTCTTTCCTGCTGCACTGTAAGTTAGGCAGCACTGATCCTATACTGATGTTTATTGCGCAGCCCCACATCCCCATATTGCGGCTTATCGTAATTAATAATGTAATGCACAGTAAAAACCAGCATCTAATGAAGATTTCTTCGTTTCACTCACACATCGCGTCACCGGAAGTGACGTGATGCGTTCCACATGCGGTTCAGGGACGGACGCCGTCCACTTCCGGTATTCGGAGCCGCACTCATGGTGATATCGCCACACCTGAAGTGGCGCAGTATCACTAACACTGACACCACCAATAGTATATTGATGCCATTATTTGCTGAACGCATCTCACCCCCAGTGGGAGGTGATAAGTATGCGTTCCAGATGTGCGTTCCACCCGGCCGGCGGCCATCTTGGGGGCGTGTCTAGCGCCAATTGCCATGGTATTTAACAGGGGCCGGTGAGGCACTTCCTGTGTCTCCAGTTTCCCTGCATGCTGATTAGAAGTTGAACTGCTGCCACTGCTGATTACTATTTTTCCTTGAAAAAGGCCCCCGCTGGGGACCGAAACGTTGGACACTAATGGATATCGTTTGATTCCACATATGAACTGTGAGACTACTCTTTTCATTAAATTATCTTTTGACTTTATTTAATATAGTCTGGAGAGTGCTATCTTTTCCCACGAAAGTGGGATTTCCTGTATTGTACTATGGGCCCAGTTCCTTCTGTGACTGGATCCTGATAGGCACCCTAGCAGTTGACATTATTATTGTGAGAGTGCAAGACCTTCCCATGTATTTAGAAGCAGTCCAGTAACTGTACTGCTTTTTCTCTGCACCCACCCCATATCGTATTTATATGTAAGCAGGCACTGCAGACACACGATTCATCACTCATTGGGGATATTTACACGTGTAGGACTGTGCATTAAGTTTTTCCTCCGCAGGTATCTGCCCTAAGGTTGTGTCTCTATTTACCGTCATACCGCACTGGGCAAGCCCAAATACCATCCGAACTTGGAAGCTAATCAGTGCTGGGCCTGGTCAGTACCCACAGGGAGACCTTGGGGAATACCCGGTACGGTAAGTATTCTATTCACATCTACCCAGTGTCGGAACAAATATACCTATTGGCATGGCGCATAGCCAGGTAGGCTTTCTCGATGAAAACCTTCTTGCACAGGCTGAGCACGGTGTGATCTCCCTTACGGACGATGACGCAGACAAAGTCCTGTTTAACCAGTCTGATTTTGAGACACTTCCCGCAGAAACCCCGACTGACCTCTATCACCAATTGTTGAGACTTAGAAAAAGGGAAATAGATCTGACCCTGCACGGCCAATTTCTGTCCGAATATTACCGTAAAAAGCAGATTCCCAGGGGCTTTAGAATTAACAATATTCCAACACTTGGCAGGAATAACCCCACTTTCTGTAGTCGTTGGTGCGGTGTCTTAAATAAATGCTCGCTGGACCTGGTACTACTAGTCGTTGAAGAGGTCGGTACAGAGTTAAATAAAATTAAATCCCAGATTGAAGCATTTAACGGTTTACACCTTCCAACGATCAAGAATGACAAAGCGACTAACCTAGTGGAGCGACTACAAACTCAGGTTGATAATTATAAAAAAGAGATAACTGCCTTTAAGCGCAGCAAACTCAATACGGTTACCTCCGACTATCAGAACCATACGGTCTATAGATGGCTGCTTGGGGACCCCAGATCAAATAGACAACAGAGACCATTTAGACAAAGACGACAGGGGCGTAGACCAGCGTATACTCGGGACACTGGCTCCTCTGCTTCAGCCTCTGACACAGAGCTATCAGACCACCGCCCAACACAGAGGCCTTTTTTAGAACATACCAACACTCCAGACCTCCCCCCTGTGGCAAACCACGGAGGCCCCATCCAAGGAAGGGGCGACATCTGGCGAAGGTGCAGGGAAAAGACCAAAACCTAGTTTTTAACCTCTCAAGTAAGACACTGGATGAGGCTACGGTTAAACTTCTCTCCAGGGGTCTGTCCTTTATACCTACAGCTCCCCATAATCAATTTGATACAGCAGTAGACGTCTACAGGTTTGGCCGGAAACTCCGTCTTAGGGAGCATTTTGCCACAGGTATGGGTGCTGATAAAATCCAGTTCCGGAAGCCATCCACATTTGACCCGATTTCTTCTAATGCTAGCATCAAGACGTTCACTCGGATGATTGAACAGGATGCTTTGTCCCCTGTACCCAAAAGACGATTTGATAATTTGTCCCCTGCAGAACGCAGAGCACTCAATGCCCTGAAAAAAGACACCAGCCTAGTGATTAGACCCGCTGACAAGGGGGGTGCTGTAGTGGTACAAGACTGGGTTGACTATAACATTGAGATTCTGAATCAACTATCTGACGAAACAACGTACACTTGTCTGAACCATAACCCCATCAAGGACATAAAGACAACAGTTGACCAGACATTATGCAGGGCCCTAAGAGAGCACCATATTGACAAGAACACCCATGAATTCTTGACTGTCGAATACCCAGTATGCCCAATCATATACACCCTCCCAAAAGTACACAAAACACTGGTCAAACCCCCTGGAAGGCCCATCATTTCAGCCAGAAATTCTCTACTACAACCATTGGCCATCTTTGTGGACAGTTTTCTTCAGCCCATAGTACAACAGGGGGATAGTTACTTACGCGATTCTACAGACTTCCTACAGAAGCTCCGTGCCATCCCTGATGTACTGGATGATATTCTCCTGGTGACTATGGACGTATGCTCCTTATACACCATTATCCCACATGAGCAGGGATTACAAGCACTGGCCAATGCCTGGCGACAACAACCTCCAATCGGGCCGCCAATAGACCTTCTACTCGAATTGACAAGCTTTGTTCTCAAAAAGAACCACTTCTTGTATCAAGGCAACTATTACTTACAACACAAGGGGACAGCGATGGGATCAAACCTAGCGCCGGCTTACGCTAATATATATATGTCTGAATATGAACAACAACATATACTACCCCAATTTGGAGAACATATTATATTCTATAAGAGGTTTATAGATGACATTTTTTTGCTGTGGAATGGGACGGATGAATCTCTCAGGATGATGATAACAACACTGAATGGATTGGAGAACCCGGTAAAGTTCACATTCCAGGTTGACCCACATAATGTCAATTTCCTGGATATTTCGATCTCCTTCGATGGGGGACGTATCAAGACAAGCCTCTACAGAAAGCCTACTGATAGGAACACTTTGCTCCATCCCAGCAGTCAGCACCCGCCTGCACTTAAGGACAATCTCCCAATTTCGCAGTTCCTACGAGTTATGCGCAACAACTCTGACAGCCAAACTATGGAAATCCAATTGGCAGATATGACTTCAAGATTCTTAGAACGGGGATACAAGAGGAAGAATGTCCTTAGATGCCTAAAAAAAGCAAGAAATAAGTTTGATTCACCAGTGACACCTACACTGCCCACCCAAGGACCGGAGCGATTGGTCTTTACAACCACCTATGATAACATCTCCAATAAACTCAAGGGAAGCGTAAGAAGAAATTGGCCCATTCTCACCACCGATGAACGCCTTAAATTGAAGAGATGTCCATTGCCGATGATGGCCTACCGTAGATCAGCCAATCTGAAACAACTTCTTCTAAGACCAATGGATAACGCTGGGGATACAGCGAATACTACTTGGCTACACGAGAGACGTCCGGGATGCTTTCGGTGCACTGGCTGCACAACCTGTAGGGCTATGCTTACGGGCTCGCACTTTCCGCATCCACACTCGGGTCGCCCCATAGCGATCAAATTCAGACTTCACTGTGCCATGGACCACCTGATCTACATTTTAACCTGCCCCTGTGGGTTGTACTACGTGGGAATGACCACTAGACGCTTTAGGGATCGTATGGCAAACCATAGGACATCTATCCATCAAGCTATTGCCACGGGCTCGGCAGCCCTACCTGTAGCTAGACACTTCATGATTTCTAAACACCAGGTCTCCGACCTACGATCCAAACTTATTGACTGGATACCGCCACCACCTAGGGGTGGAGACCGAGCCTTGCTCTTGAGGAAAAAGGAAAGCGCATGGATTTATAGACTTGACACCATAGCCCCGAGGGGCATGAATGAAAATAACCCCTTGTCTATTTTTCTGAAATAGACTTTGGATATTACCGGACTATTATGTAATACGTGACTTTGCATTATATTATATATAATATGCCTACTTTGTTTCACTTACCATGGCTATTCTGATTTATGGTTAAACTTTTTTAGAAAGCACACTTATTCTACACATATATGCTGCACTGTTCTGCATGTAGTTTATGTCCCCCTATAGTGATCTCACCGGCCTTTGTTATACCAACCTATAATTTACTTTTATGATGACTCTTTCCTGCTGCACTGTAAGTTAGGCAGCACTGATCCTATACTGATGTTTATTGCGCAGCCCCACATCCCCATATTGCGGCTTATCGTAATTAATAATGTAATGCACAGTAAAAACCAGCATCTAATGAAGATTTCTTCGTTTCACTCACACATCGCGTCACCGGAAGTGACGTGATGCGTTCCACATGCGGTTCAGGGACGGACGCCGTCCACTTCCGGTATTCGGAGCCGCACTCATGGTGATATCGCCACACCTGAAGTGGCGCAGTATCACTAACACTGACACCACCAATAGTATATTGATGCCATTATTTGCTGAACGCATCTCACCCCCAGTGGGAGGTGATAAGTATGCGTTCCAGATGTGCGTTCCACCCGGCCGGCGGCCATCTTGGGGGCGTGTCTAGCGCCAATTGCCATGGTATTTAACAGGGGCCGGTGAGGCACTTCCTGTGTCTCCAGTTTCCCTGCATGCTGATTAGAAGTTGAACTGCTGCCACTGCTGATTACTATTTTTCCTTGAAAAAGGCCCCCGCTGGGGACCGAAACGTTGGACACTAATGGATATCGTTTGATTCCACATATGAACTGTGAGACTACTCTTTTCATTAAATTATCTTTTGACTTTATTTAATATAGTCTGGAGAGTGCTATCTTTTCCCACGAAAGTGGGATTTCCTGTATTATATATATATATATATATATATATTACAGATGAGTGGGTTCGGTTCGTCGAGATCCGAACCCCCCCGAAACTTCACCTATTTTACACAGTTCCGAGGCAGCCTCGGATCTTCACGCCTTGCTCGGTTAACCCGAACGCAGCCGAACGTAATCATCCTGCTGTCGGATTCTCGCAAGATTCGTATTCTATATAAAGAGCCGCGCGTCACCGCCATTTTCACTCGTGCATTGGAGATTGAACGGAGAGGACGTGGCTGCGTTCTCTCCCTGAAAAGCTCTGTATCTGTGCTCAGTGTGCTGCAAATATCTGTGCTCAGTGTGCTGCAAATATCTGTGCTCAGTGTGCTGCAAATATCTACGATCTCTGCCTGAAAACGCTCCATATCTGTGCTCAGTGTGCTGCAAATATCTGTGCTCAGTGTGCTGCATTGTGGGGACCACCAGTATATAATTAAAGTAGTACAGTACAGTAGGCCATTGCTGTATCTTGCAGCTCTGTGTCAAGTATACTATCTCTGTGCTGCATTATTGTGAGCAGTATATAGTAGGACAGTGCAGCATTTTGGTGACCAGCAGTATACATATAGTACAGTACAGTAGGCCATTGCTGTATCTTGCAGCTCTGTGTCAAGTATACTATCTCTGTGCTGCATTATTGTGAGCAGTATATAGTAGGACAGTGCAGCATTTTGGTGACCAGCAGTATACATATAGTACAGTACAGTAGGCCATTGCTGTATCTTGCAGCTCTGTGTCAAGTATACTATCCATATCTGTGCTGCATTATTGTGAGCAGTATATAGTAGGACAGTGCAGCATTTTGGTGACCAGCAGTATAAAGATAGTACAATACAGTAGGCCATTGCTGTATCTTGCAGCTCTGTGTCAAGTATACTATCTCTGTGCTGCATTATTGTGAGCAGTATATAGTAGGACAGTGCAGCATTTTGGTGACCAGCAGTATACATATAGTACAGTACAGTAGGCCATTGCTGTATCTTGCAGCTCTGTGTCAAGTATACTATCCATATCTGTGCTGCATTATTGTGAGCAGCATATAGTAGGACAGTGCAGCATTTTTGTGACCAACAGTATATAGTTGTACAGTACAGTAGGCCATTGCTGTATATTGCAGCTCTGTGTCACTGCAAGTATCCATTCAATATCTGTGCTGCATTTTTGTGAGCAGTATAGTAGTACAGTGCAGCATTTTGGTGACCAACAGTATATAGTTGTACAGTACAGTAGGCCATTGCTGTATCTTGCAGCTCCGTGTCACGGCAAGTATCCATATTTGTGCTGCATTGTTGTGAGCAGTATATATAGTAGGACAGTGCAGCATTGTGGTGATCAGTATACTACAGTACAATAGTCCAGTGCTGTTCTCGCTGCTCAGTGTCAGTTCTCCGTAGCATCATCAGTGCTCAGTAAAATCAGTGCTCAGTATAATCAGTGATTGATCAGTATTATCAGTTCTCGGTATAATCAATGCACTGTTAGATGTGCGCCCGTTTTCCGCCATTAGTGCATTGGGATTTAGACAGTTGATGAAGTTATTGTGTCCCCGGTACAAAATCCCATCTAGATTCCAATAGCAAGATTTTACCAATTAATATCAGTGATTTATAATTATTATTAATTACAGTGATCTTGCCAAATGATTCCAGTGATTTTGTCATTTTCTTCCAGTGATTTTGACCAATAATACCATTGATTAGAACGAATAATTCCAGTGATTTTGTCATTTTCTTTCAGTGATTTGGACCAATAATACCATTGATTAGAACGAATAATTCCTGTGATTTTGTCATTTTCTTCCAGTGATTTGGACCAATAATACCATTGATTAGAATTAGAGATGAGCGGGTTCGGTTCCTCTGAATCCGAACCCGCCCGAACTTCAGGTTTTTTTACACGGGTCCGAGCAGGCTCGGATCTTCCCGCCTTGCTCGGCTAACCCGAGCGCGCCCGAACGTCATCATCACGCTGTCGGATTCTCGCGAGGCTCGGATTCTATCGCGAGACTCGGATTCTATATAAGGAGCCGCGCGTCGCCGCCAATTTCACACGTGCATTGAGAGTCATAGGGAGAGGACGTGGCTGGCGTCCTCTCCGTTTAGAGAAGAGAGAGACACAGTATTTTGGGGAGCATTATTAGGAGGAGTACTACTATACTGTATACTACTATACTACTTGCTGAAGTGATATTTATAGATTAGATAGTGTGACTGTAAGTGTATTATCTGACTTGTGGGGGAGACACTGACAGTGGGGAGCAGTTAGAGTCTGAGAGCAGGACTCAGGAGTACATATAACGTACAGTGCATACTTTTGCTGCCAGAGTCAGTGCCACACTGCCATTGTTGTGACCACACTGACCACCAGTATAATAATATATTTTGTGATTGTCTGCTTAGGCCTCGGAGTACTAGTTGCAAGTTGCAACGTGACCTGAAGTGACCACCAGTTTAATAATCAATCACCAACAGTTTAATATATATATATATATATATATATATATATAATTGTATATAATATATATATATATATATATATATAATATTGTATACCACCTACCCGTGGTTTTTTTTTTTTTCATTCTTCTTTATACATACTACTATAGTAGCTTACTGTAGCAGTCTGCGGTGCTGTGCTGACCTGACAGTGTCCAGTAGGTCCGTCATCAGTCATTACATAATAAATATATATAGTACCTGTCCGGCTGCAGTACTAGTGATATCATATTGATTTCATCTCATTATCAATAATTTATCATCCAGTCTAGACTCTATATTAGCAGCAGACACAGTACGTTAGTCCACGGCTGCAGCTACCTCTGTGTCGGCACTCGGCAGTCCATCCATAATTGTATACCACCTACCCGTGGTTTTTTTTTTCTTTCTTCTTTGTACATACTACTATAGTATAGTAGCTTACTGTAGCAGTCTGCGGTGCTGCTGAGCTGACAGTGTCCAGCAGGTCCGTCATCAGTCATCATTACCTAATAAATATATTATCTACCTGTCCGGCTGCAGTACTAGTGATATTATATATACATACATATATATATTGATTTCATCTCATTATCAATCATCCAGTCTATATTAGCAGCAGACACAGTACGTTAGTCCACGGCTGTAGCTACCTCTGTGTCGGCACTCGGCAGTCCATCCATAATTGTATACCACCTACCCGTGGTTTTTTTTTTTCTTTCTTCTTTGTACATACTACTATAGTATAGTAGCTTACTGTAGCAGTCTGCGGTGCTGCTGAGCTGACAGTGTCCAGCAGGTCCGTCATCAGTCATCATTACCTAATAAATATATTATCTACCTGTCCGGCTGCAGTACTAGTGATATTATATATACATACATATATATATATTGATTTCATCTCATTATCATCCAGTCTATATTAGCAGCAGACACAGTACGTTAGTCCACGGCTGTAGCTACCTCTGTGTCGGCCCTCGGCAGTCCATCCATAATTGTATACCACCTACCCGTGGTTTTTTTTTTTCTTTCTTCTTTGTACATACTACTATAGTATAGTAGCTTACTGTAGCAGTCTGCGGTGCTGCTGAGCTGACAGTGTCCAGCAGGTCCGTCATCAGTCATCATTACCTAATAAATATATTATCTACCTGTCCGGCTGCAGTACTAGTGATATTATATATACATACATATATATATATTGATTTCATCTCATTATCATCCAGTCTATATTAGCAGCAGACACAGTACCGTAGTCCACGGCTGTAGCTACCTCTGTGTCGGCACTCGGCAGTCCATCCATAATTGTATACCACCTACCCGTGGTTTTTTTTTTCTTTCTTCTTTGTACATACTACTATAGTATAGTAGCTTACTGTAGCAGTCTGCGGTGCTGCTGAGCTGACAGTGTCCAGCAGGTCCGTCATCAGTCATCATTACCTAATAAATATATTATCTACCTGTCCGGCTGCAGTACTAGTGATATTATATATACATACATATATATATTGATTTCATCTCATTATCAATCATCCTGTCTATATTAGCAGCAGACACAGTACGTTAGTCCACGGCTGTAGCTACCTCTGTGTCGGCACTCGGCAGTCCATCCATAATTGTATACCACCTACCCGTGGTTTTTTTTTCTTTCTTCTTTGTACATACTACTATAGTATAGTAGCTTACTGTAGCAGTCTGCGGTGCTGCTGAGCTGACAGTGTCCAGCAGGTCCGTCATCAGTCATCATTACCTAATAAATATATTATCTACCTGTCCGGCTGCAGTACTAGTGATATTATATATACATACATATATATATATTGATTTCATCTCATTATCATCCAGTCTATATTAGCAGCAGACACAGTACGGTAGTCCCACGGCTGTAAGCTACCTCTGTGTCGGCACTCGTCAGTCCATCCATAATTGTATACCACCTACCCGTGGTTTTTATTTTTTCTTTCTTCTTTGTACATACTACTATAGAGTATAGTAGCTTACTGTAGCAGTCTGCGGTGGCTGCTGAGCTGACAGTGTCCAGCAGGTCCGTCATCAGTCATCATTACCTAATAAATATATTATCTACCTGTCGGGCTGCAGTACTAGTGATATTATATATACATACATATATATATTGATTTCATCTCATTATCAATCATCCAGTCTATATTAGCAGCAGACACAGTACGTTAGTCCACGGCTGTAGCTACCTCTGTGTCGGCACTCAGCAGTCCATCCATAATTGTATACCACCTACCCGTGGTTTTTTTTTCTTTCTTCTTTGTACATACTACTATAGTATAGTAGCTTACTGTAGCAGTCTGCGGTGCTGCTGAGCTGACAGTGTCCAGCAGGTCCGTCATCAGTCATCATTACCTAATAAATATATTATCTACCTGTCCGGCTGCAGTACTAGTGATATTATATATACATACATATATATATATTGATTTCATCTCATTATCATCCAGTCTATATTAGCAGCAGACACAGTACGGTAGTCCACGGCTGTAGCTACCTCTGTGTCGGCACTCGGCAGTCCATCCATAATTGTATACCACCTACCCGTGGTTTTTTTTTCTTTCTTCTTTGTACATACTACTATAGAGTATAGTAGCTTACTGTAGCAGTCTGCGTGCTGCTGAGCTGACAGTGTCCAGCAGGTCCGTCATCAGTCATCATTACCTAATAAATATATTATCTACCTGTCCGGCTGCAGTACTAGTGATATTATATATACATACATATATATATATTGATTTCATCTCATTATCATCCAGTCTATATTAGCAGCAGACACAGTACGGTAGTCCACGGCTGTAGCTACCTCTGTGTCGGCACTCGGCAGTCATCCATAATTGTATACCACCTACCCGTGGTTTTTTTTTTTCTTTCTTCTTTGTACATACTACTATAGTATAGTAGCTTACTGTAGCAGTCTGCGGTGCTGCTGAGCTGACAGTGTCCAGCAGGTCCGTCATCAGTCATCATTACCTAATAAATATATTATCTACCTGTCCGGCTGCAGTACTAGTGATATTATATATACATACATATATATATATTGATTTCATCTCATTATCATCCAGTCTATATTAGCAGCAGACACAGTACGTAGTCCACGGCTGTAGCTACCTCTGTGTCGGCACTCGGCAGTCCATCCATAATTGTATACCACCTACCCGTGTTTTTTTTTTCTTTCTTCTTTGTACATACTACTATAGTATAGTAGCTTACTGTAGCAGTCTGCGTGCTGCTGAGCTGACAGTGTCCAGCAGGTCCGTCATCAGTCATCATTACCTAATAAATATATTATCTACCTGTCCGGCTGCAGTACTAGTGATATTATATATACATACATATATATATATTGATTTAATCTCATTATCATCAGTCTATATTAGCAGCAGACACAGTACGGTAGTCCACGGCTGTAGCTACCTCTGTGTCGGCAACTCGGCAGTCCATCCATAATTGTATACCACCTACCCATGGTTTTTTTTTTTCTTTCTTCTTTGTACATACTACTATAGAGTATAGTAGCTTACTGTAGCAGTCTGCGGTGCTGCTGAGCTGACAGTGTCCAGCAGGTCCGTCATCAGTCATCATTACCTAATAAATATATTATCTACCTGTCCGGCTGCAGTACTAGTGATATATATATACATACATATATATATGATTTCATCTCATTATCAATCATCCAGTCTATATTAGCAGCAGACACAGTACGTTAGTCCACGGCTGTAGCTACCTCTGTGTCGGCACTCGGCAGTCCATCCATAATTGTATACCACCTACCCGTGGTTTTTTTTTTTCTTTCTTCTTTGTACATACTACTATAGTATAGTAGCTTACTGTAGCAGTCTGCGGTGCTGCTGAGCTGACAGTGTCCAGCAGGTCCGTCATCAGTCATCATTACCTATAAATATATTATCTACCTGTCCGGCTGCAGTACTAGTGATATTATATATACATACATATATATATATTGATTTCATCTCATTATCATCCAGTCTATATTAGCAGCAGACACAGTACATTAGCAGCAGACACAGTACGATAGTCCACGGCTGTAGCTACCTCTGTGTCGGCACTCGGCAGTCCATCCATAATTGTATACCACCTACCCGTGGTTTTTATTTTTTCTTTCTTCTTTGTACATACTACTATAGAGTATAGTAGCTTACTGTAGCAGTCTGCGGTGCTGCTGAGCTGACAGTGTCCAGCAGGTCCGTCATCAGTCATCATTACCTAATAAATATATTATCTACCTGTCGGGCTGCAGTACTAGTGATATTATATATACATACATATATATATTGATTTCATCTCATTATCAATCATCCAGTCTATATTAGCAGCAGACACAGTACGTTAGTCCACGGCTGTAGCTACCTCTGTGTCGGCACTCAGCAGTCCATCCATAATTGTATACCACCTACCCGTGGTTTTTTTTTTTCTTTCTTCTTTGTACATACTACTATAGTATAGTAGCTTACTGTAGCAGTCTGCGTGCTGCTGAGCTGACAGTGTCCAGCAGGTCCGTCATCAGTCATCATTACCTAATAAATATATTATCTACCTGTCCGGCTGCAGTACTAGTGATATTATATATACATACATATATATATATTGATTTCATCTCATTATCATCCAGTCTATATTAGCAGCAGACACAGTACGGTAGTCCACGGCTGTAGCTACCTCTGTGTCGGCACTCGGCAGTCCATCCATAATTGTATACCACCTACCCGTGGTTTTTTTTTTCTTTCTTCTTTGTACATACTACTATAGAGTATAGTAGCTTACTGTAGCAGTCTGCGGTGCTGCTGAGCTGACAGTGTCCAGCAGGTCCGTCATCAGTCATCATTACCTAATAAATATATTATCTACCTGTCGGGCTGCAGTACTAGTGATATTATATATACATACATATATATATTGATTTCATCTCATTATCAATCATCCAGTCTATATTAGCAGCAGACACAGTACGTTAGTCCACGGCTGTAGCTACCTCTGTGTCGGCACTCGGCAGTCCATCCATAATTGTATACCACCTACCCGTGGTTTTTTTTTTCTTTCTTCTTTGTACATACTACTATAGTATAGTAGCTTACTGTAGCAGTCTGCGGTGCTGCTGAGCTGACAGTGTCCAGCAGGTCCGTCATCAGTCATCATTACCTAATAAATATATTATCTACCTGTCCGGCTGCAGTACTAGTGATATTATATATACATACATATATATATATTGATTTCATCTCATTATCATCCAGTCTATATTAGCAGCAGACACAGTACGGTAGTCCACGGATGTAGCTACCTCTGTGTCGGCACTCGGCAGTCCATCCATAAGTATACTAGTATCCATCCATCTCCATTGTTTACCTGAGGTGCCTTTTAGTTGTGCCTATTAAAATATGGAGAACAAAAATGTTGAGGTTCCAAAATTAGGGAAAGATCAAGATCCACTTCCACCTCGTGCTGAAGCTGCTGCCACTAGTCATGGCCGAGACGATGAAATGCCAGCAACGTCGTCTGCCAAGGCCGATGCCCAATGTCATAGTACAGAGCATGTCAAATCCAAAACACCAAATATCAGTAAAAAAAGGACTCCAAAACCTAAAATAAAATTGTCGGAGGAGAAGCGTAAACTTGCCAATATGCCATTTACCACACGGAGTGGCAAGGAACGGCTGAGGCCCTGGCCTATGTTCATGGCTAGTGGTTCAGCTTCACATGAGGATGGAAGCACTCAGCCTCTCGCTAGAAAACTGAAAAGACTCAAGCTGGCAAAAGCACCGCAAAGAACTGTGCGTTCTTCGAAATCCCAAATCCACAAGGAGAGTCCAATTGTGTCGGTTGCGATGCCTGACCTTCCCAACACTGGACGTGAAGAGCATGCGCCTTCCACCATTTGCACGCCCCCTGCAAGTGCTGGAAGGAGCACCCGCAGTCCAGTTCCTGATAGTCAGATTGAAGATGTCAGTGTTGAAGTACACCAGGATGAGGAGGATATGGGTGTTGCTGGCGCTGGGGAGGAAATTGACCAGGAGGATTCTGATGGTGAGGTGGTTTGTTTAAGTCAGGCACCCGGGGAGACACCTGTTGTACGTGGGAGGAATATGGCCGTTGACATGCCTGGTGAAAATACCAAAAAAATCAGCTCTTCAGTGTGGAGGTATTTCAACAGAAAAGCGGACAACAGGTGTCAAGCCGTGTGTTGCCTTTGTCAAGCTGTAATAAGTAGGGGTAAGGACGTTAACCACCTCGGAACATCCTCCCTTATACGTCACCTGCAGCGCATTCATAATAAGTCAGTGACAAGTTCAAAAACTTTGGGTGACAGCGGAAGCAGTCCACTGACCAGTAAATCCCTTCCTCTTGTAACCAAGCTCACGCAAACCACCCCACCAACTCCCTCAGTGTCAATTTCCTCCTTCCCCAGGAATGCCAATAGTCCTGCAGGCCATGTCACTGGCAATTCTGACGATTCCTCTCCTGCCTGGGATTCCTCCGATGCATCCTTGCGTGTAACGCCTACTGCTGCTGGCGCTGCTGTTGTTGCTGCTGGGAGTCGATGGTCATCCCAGAGGGGAAGTCGGAAGACCACTTGTACTACTTCCAGTAAGCAATTGACTGTCCAACAGTCCTTTGCGAGGAAGATGAAATATCACAGCAGTCATCCTGCTGCAAAGCGGATAACTGAGGCCTTGACAACTATGTTGGTGTTAGACGTGCGTCCGGTATCCGCCGTTAGTTCACAGGGAACTACACAATTTCTTGAGGTAGTGTGCCCCCGTTACCAAATACCATCTAGGTTCCACTTCTCTAGGCAGGCGATACCGAAAATGTACACAGACCTCAGAAAAAGACTCACCAGTGTCCTAAAAAATGCAGCTGTACCCAATGTCCACTTAACCACGGACATGTGGACAAGTGGAGCAGGGCAGGGTCAGGACTATATGACTGTGACAGCCCACTGGGTAGATGTATGGACTCCCGCCGCAAGAACAGCAGCGGCGGCACCAGTAGCAGCATCTCGCAAACGCCAACTCTTTCCTAGGCAGGCTACGCTTTGTATCACCGCTTTCCAGAATACGCACACAGCTGAAAACCTCTTACGGCAACTGAGGAAGATCATCGCAGAATTGCTTACCCCAATTGGACTCTCCTGTGGATTTGTGGCATCGGACAACGCCAGCAATATTGTGTGTGCATTAAATATGGGCAAATTCCAGCACGTCCCATGTTTTGCACATACCTTGAATTTGGTGGTGCAGAATTTTTTAAAAAACGACAGGGGCGTGCAAGAGATGCTGTCGGTGGCCAGAAGAATTGCGGGACACTTTCGGCGTACAGGCACCACGTACAGAAGACTGGAGCACCACCAAAAACTACTGAACCTGCCCTGCCATCATCTGAAGCAAGAAGTGGTAACGAGGTGGAATTCAACCCTCTATATGCTTCAGAGGTTGGAGGAGCAGCAAAAGGCCATTCAAGCCTATACAATTGAGCACGATATAGGAGGTGGAATGCACCTGTCTCAAGCGCAGTGGAGAATGATTTCAACGTTGTGCAAGGTTCTGATGCCCTTTGAACTTGCCACACGTGAAGTCAGTTCAGACACTGCCAGCCTGAGTCAGGTCATTCCCCTCATCAGGCTTTTGCAGAAGAAGCTGGAGACATTGAAGGAGGAGCTAACACGGAGCGATTCCGCTAGGCATGTGGGACTTGTGGATGGAGCCCTTAATTCGCTTAACAAGGATTCACGGGTGGTCAATCTGTTGAAATCAGAGCACTACATTTTGGCCACCGTGCTCGATCCTAGATTTAAAGCCTACCTTGGATCTCTCTTTCCGGCAGACACAAGTCTGCTGGGGTTGAAAGACCTGCTGGTGAGAAAATTGTCAAGTCAAGCGGAACGCGACCTGTCAACATCTCCTCCTTCACATTCTCCCGCAACTGGGGGTGCGAGGAAAAGGCTCAGAATTCTGAGCCCACCCGCTGGCGGTGATGCAGGGCAGTCTGGAGCGACTGCTGATGCTGACATCTGGTCCGGACTGAAGGACCTGACAACGATTACGGACATGTCGTCTACTGTCACTGCATATGATTCTCTCACCATTGAAAGAATGGTGGAGGATTATATGAGTGACCGCATCCAAGTAGGCACGTCACACAGTCCGTACTTATACTGGCAGGAAAAAGAGGCAATTTGGAGGCCCTTGCACAAACTGGCTTTATTCTACCTAAGTTGCCCTCCCACAAGTGTGTACTCCGAAAGAGTGTTTAGTGCCGCCGCTCACCTTGTCAGCAATCGGCGTACGAGGTTACATCCAGAAAATGTGGAGAAGATGATGTTCATTAAAATGAATTATAATCAATTCCTCCGTGGAGACATTGACCAGCAGCAATTGCCTCCACAAAGTACACAGGGAGCTGAGATGGTGGATTCCAGTGGGGACGAATTGATAATCTGTGAGGAGGGGGATGTACACGGTGATATATCGGAGGATGATGATGAGGTGGACATCTTGCCTCTGTAGAGCCAGTTTGTGCAAGGAGAGATTAATTGCTTCTTTTTTGGTGGGGGTCCAAACCAACCCGTCATTTCAGTCACAGTCGTGTGGCAGACCCTGTCACTGAAATGATGTGTTGGTTAAAGTGTGCATGTCCTGTTTATACAACATAAGGGTGGGTGGGAGGGCCCAAGGACAATTCCATCTTGCACCTCTTTTTTCTTTAATTTTTCTTTGCGTCATGTGCTGTTTGTGGAATGTTTTTTGGAAGGGCCATCCTGCGTGACACTGCAGTGCCACTCCTAGATGGGCCCGGTGTTTGTGTCGGCCACTAGGGTCGCTTATCTTACTCACACAGCTACCTCATTGCGCCTCTTTTTTTCTTTGCGTCATGTGCTGTTTGGGGAGGGTTTTTTGGAAGGGCCATCCTGCGTGACACTGCAGTGCCACTCCTAGATGGGCACGGTGTTTGTGTCGGCCACTAGGGTCGCTTATCTTACTCACACAGCTACCTCATTGCGCCTCTTTTTTTCTTTGCGTCATGTGCTGTTTGGGAAGGGTTTTTTGGAAGGGCCATCCTGCGTGACACTGCAGTGCCACTCCTAGATGGGCCCGGTGTTTGTGTCGGCCACTAGGGTCGCTTATCTTACTCACACAGCTACCTCATTGCGCCTCTTTTTTTCTTTGCGTCATGTGCTGTTTGGGGAGGGTTTTTTGGAAGGGCCATCCTGCGTGACACTGCAGTGCCACTCCTAGATGGGCACGGTGTTTGTGTCGGCCACTAGGGTCGCTTATCTTACTCACACAGCTACCTCATTGCGCCTCTTTTTTTCTTTGCGTCATGTGCTGTTTGGGGAGGGTTTTTTGGAAGGGCCACCCTGCGTGACACTGCAGTGCCACTCCTAGATGGGCACGGTGTTTGTGTCGGCCACTAGGGTCGCTTATCTTACTCACACAGCTATCTCATTGCGCCTCTTTTTTTCTTTGCGTCATGTGCTGTTTGGGGAGGGTTTTTTGGAAGGGCCATCCTGCGTGACACTGCAGTGCCACTCCTAGATGGGCCTGGTGTTTGTGTCGGCCACTAGGGTCGCTTATCTTACTCACACAGCTACCTCATTGCGCCTCTTTTTTTCTTTGCGTCATGTGCTGTTTGGGGAGGGTTTTTTGGAAGGGCCATCCTGCGTGACACTGCAGTGCCACTCCTAGATGGGCACGGTGTTTGTGTCGGCCACTAGGGTCGCTTATCTTACTCACACAGCAACCTCATTGCGCCTCTTTTTTTCTTTGCGTCATGTGCTGTTTGGGGAGGGTTTTTTGGAAGGGCCATCCTGCGTGACACTGCAGTGCCACTCCTAGATGGGCACGGTGTTTGTGTCGGCCACTAGGGTCGCTTATCTTACTCACACAGCTACCTCATTGTGCCTCTTTTTTTCTTTGCGTCATGTGCTGTTTGGGGAGGGTTTTTTGGAAGGGCCATCCTGCGTGACACTGCAGTGTCACTCCTAGATGGGCCCGGTGTTTGTGTCGGCCACTAGGGTCGCTTATCTTACTCACACAGCTACCTCATTGCGCCTCTTTTTTTCTTTGCGTCATGTGCTGTTTGGGGAGGGTTTTTTGGAAGGGCCATCCTGCGTGACACTGCAGTGCCACTCCTAGATGGGCCCGGTGTTTGTGTCGGCCACTAGGGTCGCTTATCTTACTCACACAGCTACCTCATTGCGCCTCTTTTTTTCTTTGCGTCATGTGCTGTTTGGGGAGTGTTTTTTGGAAGGGCCATCCTGCGTGACACTGCAGTGCCACTCCTAGATGGGCACGGTGTTTGTGTCGGCCACTAGGGTCGCTTAGCTTAGTCATCCAGCGACCTAGGTGCAAATTTTAGGACTAAAAATAATATTGTGAGGTGTGAGGTATTCAGAATAGACTGAAAATGAGTGGAAATTATGGTTTTTGAGGTTAATAATACTTTGGGATCAAAATGACCCCCAAATTCTATGATTTAAGCTGTTTTTTAGTGTTTTTAAAAAAAAAACACCCGAATCCAAAACACACCCGAATCCGACAAAAAAAATTCGGTGAGGTTTTGCCAAAACGCGGTCGAACCCAAAACACGGCCGCGGAACCAACCCAAAACCAAAACACAAAACCCGAAAAATTTCAAGTGCACATCTCTAATTAGAATGAATAATTCCTGTGATTTTGTCATTTTCTTCCAGTGATTTGGACCAATAATACCATTGATTAGAACAAATAATTCCTGTGATATTGAGGTGTTTGTGTCGCTTAGCTTAGCCGTCCAGTGACCACAGTGCACCTCTTTTATCATGTGCTGTTTGGTAGAGATGAGCGCCGGAAATTTTTCGGGTTTTGTGTTTTGGTTTTGGGTTCGGTTCCGCGGCCGTGTTTTGGGTTCGACCGCGTTTTGGCAAAACCTCACCGAATTTTTTTTGTCGGATTCGGGTGTGTTTTGGATTCGGGTGTTTTTTTAAAAAAACCCTAAAAAACAGCTTAAATCATAGAATTTGGGGGTAATTTTGATCCCAAAGTATTATTAACCTCAAAAAACATAATTTACACTCATTTTCAGCCTATTCTGAACACATCACACCTCACAATATTATTTTTAGTCCTAAAATTTGCACCGAGGTCGCTGTGTGAGTAAGATAAGCGACCCTAGTGGCCGACACAAACACCGGGCCCATCTAGGAGTGGCACTGCAGTGTCACGCAGGATGGCCCTTCCAAAAAACCCTCCCCAAACAGCACATGACGCAAAGAAAAAAAGAGGCGCAATGAGGTAGCTGACTGTGTGAGTAAGATTAGCGACCCTAGTGGCCGACACAAACACCGGGCACATCTAGGAGTGGCACTGCAGTGTCACGCAGGATGTCCCTTCCAAAAAACCCTCCCCAAACAGCACATGACGCAAAGAAAAAAAGAGGCGCAATGAGGTAGCTGTGTGAGTAAGATTAGCGACCCTAGTGGCCGACACAAACACCGGGCCCATCTAGGAGTGGCACTGCAGTGTCACGCAGGATGTCCCTTCCAAAAAACCCTCCCCAATCAGCACATGATGCAAAGAAAAAGAAAAGAAAAAAGAGGTGCAAGATGGAATTATCCTTGGGCCCTCCCACCCACCCTTATGTTGTATAAACAAAACAGGACATGCACACTTTAACCAACCCATCATTTCAGTGACAGGGTCTGCCACACGACTGTGACTGATATGACGGGTTGGTTTGGACCCCCCCCAAAAAAGAAGCAATTAATCTCTCCTTGCACAAACTGGCTCTACAGAGGCAAGATGTCCACCTCATCTTCACCCTCCGATATATCACCGTGTACATCCCCCTCCTCACAGATTATCAATTCGTCCCCACTGGAATCCACCATCTCAGCTCCCTGTGTACTTTGTGGAGGCAATTGCTGCTGGTCAATGTCTCCGCGGAGGAATTGATTATAATTCATTTTAATGAACATCATCTTCTCCACATTTTCTGGATGTAACCTCGTA
This sequence comes from Pseudophryne corroboree, assembly GCF_028390025.1. Classification (NCBI taxonomy): domain Eukaryota; kingdom Metazoa; phylum Chordata; class Amphibia; order Anura; family Myobatrachidae; genus Pseudophryne; species Pseudophryne corroboree. The sequence goes on along the minus strand of NC_086444.1, from coordinate 517,817,444 downwards.
CGCCGATTGCTGACAAGGTGAGCGGCGGCACTAAACACTCTTTCGGAGTACACACTTGTGGGAGGGCAACTTAGGTAGAATAAAGCCAGTTTGTGCAAGGGCCTCCAAATTGCCTCTTTTTCCTGCCAGTATAAGTACGGACTGTGTGACGTGCCTACTTGGATGCGGTCACTCATATAATCCTCCACCATTCTATCAATGTTGAGAGAATCATATGCAGTGACAGTAGACGACATGTCCGTAATCGTTGTCAGGTCCTTCAGTCCGGACCAGATGTCAGCATCAGCAGTCGCTCCAGACTGCCCTGCATCACCGCCAGCGGGTGGGCTCGGAATTCTGAGCCTTTTCCTCGCACCCCCAGTTGCGGGAGAATGTGAAGGAGGAGATGTTGACAGGTCGCGTTCCGCTTGACTTGACAATTTTGTCACCAGCAGGTCTTTCAACCCCAGCAGACCTGTGTCTGCCGGAAAGAGAGATCCAAGGTAGGCTTTAAATCTAGGATCGAGCACGGTGGCCAAAATGTAGTGCTCTGATTTCAACAGATTGACCACCCGTGAATCCTTGTTAAGCGAATTAAGGGCTCCATCCACAAGTCCCACATGCCTAGCGGAATCGCTCCGTGTTAGCTCCTTCTTCAATGCCTCCAGCTTCTTCTGCAAAAGCCTGATGAGGGGAATGACCTGACTCAGGCTGGCAGTGTCTGAACTGACTTCACGTGTGGCAAGTTCAAAGGGCATCAGAACCTTGCACAACGTTGAAATCATTCTCCACTGCACTTGAGACAGGTGCATTCCATCTCCTATATCGTGCTCAATTGTATAGGCTTGAATGGCCTTTTGCTGCTCCTCCAACCTCTGAAGCATATAGAGGGTTGAATTCCACCTCGTTACCACTTCTTGCTTCAGATGATGGCATGGCAGGTTCAGTAGTTTTTGGTGGTGCTCCAGTCTTCTGTACGTGGTGCCTGTACGCCGAAAGTGTCCCGCAATTTTTCTGGCCACCGACAGCATCTCTTGCACGCCCCTGTCGTTTTTTTAAAAATTCTGCACCACCAAATTCAAGGTATGTGCAAAACATGGGACGTGCTGGAATTTGCCCATATTTAATGCACACACAATATTGCTGGCGTTGTCCGATGCCACAAATCCACAGGAGAGTCCAATTGGGGTAAGCCATTCCGCGATGATCTTCCTCAGTTGCCGTAAGAGGTTTTCAGCTGTGTGCGTATTCTGGAAAGCGGTGATACAAAGCGTAGCCTGCCTAGGAAAGAGTTGGCGTTTGCGAGATGCTGCTACTGGTGCCGCCGCTGCTGTTCTTGCGGCGGGAGTCCATACATCTACCCAGTGGGCTGTCACAGTCATATAGTCCTGACCCTGCCCTGCTCCACTTGTCCACATGTCCGTGGTTAAGTGGACATTGGGTACAACTGCATTTTTTAGGACACTGGTGAGTCTTTTTCTGACGTCCGTGTACATTCTCGGTATCGCCTGCCTAGAGAAGTGGAACCTAGATGGTATTTGGTAACGGGGGCACACTGCCTCAATAAATTGTCTAGTTCCCTGTGAACTAACGGCGGATACCGGACGCACGTCTAACACCAACATAGTTGTCAAGGACTCAGTTATCCGCTTTGCAGTAGGATGACTGCTGTGATATTTCATCTTCCTCGCAAAGGACTGTTGAACAGTCAATTGCTTACTGGAAGTAGTACAAGTGGGCTTACGACTTCCCCTCTGGGATGACCATCGACTCCCAGCGGCAACAACAGCAGCGCCAGCAGCAGTAGGCGTTACACGCAAGGATGCATCGGAGGAATCCCAGGCAGGAGAGGACTCGTCAGACTTGCCAGTGACATGGCCTGCAGGACTATTGGCATTCCTGGGGAAGGAGGAAATTGACACTGAGGGAGTTGGTGGGGTGGTTTGCGTGAGCTTGGTTACAAGAGGAAGGGATTTACTGGTCAGTGGACTGCTTCCGCTGTCACCCAAAGTTTTTGAACTTGTCACTGACTTATTATGAATGCGCTGCAGGTGACGTATAAGGGAGGATGTTCCGAGGTGGTTAACGTCCTTACCCCTACTTATTACAGCTTGACAAAGGGAACACACGGCTTGACACCTGTTGTCCGCATTTCTGGTGAAATACCTCCACACCGAAGAGCTGATTTTTTTGGTATTTTCACCTGGCATGTCAACGGCCATATTCCTCCCACGGACAACAGGTGTCTCCCCGGGTGCCTGACTTAAACAAACCACCTCACCATCAGAATCCTCCTGGTCAATTTCCTCCCCAGCGCCAGCAACACCCATATCCTCCTCATCCTGGTGTACTTCAACACTGACATCTTCAATCTGACTATCAGGAACTGGACTGCGGGTGCTCCTTCCAGCACTTGCAGGGGGCATGCAAATAGTGGAAGGCGCATGCTCTTCACGTCCAGTGTTGGGAAGGTCAGGCATCGCAAACGACACAATTGGACTCTCCTTGTGGATTTGGGATTTCAAAGAACGCACAGTTCTTTGCGGTGCTTTTGCCAGCTTGAGTCTTTTCAGTTTTCTAGCGAGAGGCTGAGTGCTTCCATCCTCATGTGAAGCTGAACCACTAGCCATGAACATAGGCCAGGGCCTCAGCCGTTCCTTGCCACTCCGTGTGGTAAATGGCATATTGGCAAGTTTACGCTTCTCCTCCGACAATTTTATTTTAGGTTTTGGAGTCCTTTTTTTTCTGATATTTGGTGTTTTGGATTTGACATGCTCTGTACTATGACATTGGGCATCGGCCTTGGCAGACGACGTTGCTGGCATTTCATCGTCTCGGCCATGACTAGTGGCAGCAGCTTCAGCACGAGGTGGAAGTGGATCTTGATCTTTCCCTAATTTTGGAACCTCAACTTTTTTGTTCTCCATATTTTATAGGCAGAACTAAAAGGCACCTCAGGTAAACAATGGAGATGGATGGATTGGATACTAGTATACAATTATGGACGGACTGCCACGGTTAGGTGGTATAAAAAAACCACGGTTAGGTGGTATATATTATAATAATAATACAATTATGGATGGACGGACTGCCTGCCGACTGCCGACACAGAGGTAGCCACAGCCGTGAACTACCGCACTGTACACTGGTTGATAAAGAGATAGTAGTATACTCGTAACAACTAGTATGACACTATGACGACGGTATAAAGAATGAAAAAAAACCACGGTTAGGTGGTATATATTATAATAATAATACAATTATGGATGGACGGACTGCCTGCCGACTGCCGACACAGAGGTAGCCACAGCCGTGAACTACCGCACTGTACACTGGTTGATAAAGAGATAGTAGTATACTCGTAACAACTAGTATGACACTATGACGACGGTATAAAGAATGAAAAAAAAACCACGGTTAGGTGGTATATATTATAATAATAATACAATTATGGATGGACGGACTGCCTGCCGACTGCCGACACAGAGGTAGCCACAGCCGTGAACTACCGCACTGTACACTGGTTGATAAAGAGATAGTAGTATACTCGTAACAACTAGTATGACACTATGACGACGGTATAAAGAATGAAAAAAAAACCACGGTTAGGTGGTATATATTATAATAATAATACAATTATGGATGGACGGACTGCCTGCCGACTGCCGACACAGAGGTAGCCACAGCCGTGAACTACCGCACTGTACACTGGTTGATAAAGAGATAGTAGTATACTCGTAACAATTAGGATGACACTATGACGGTATAAAGAATGAAAAAAAAACCACGGTTAGGTGGTAGGTATATAATAATAAATAATACAATTCTGGTCGGACGGACTGCCTGCCGTGTGCCGACACAGAGGTAGCCACAGCCGTGAACTACCGCACTGTACACTGGTTGATAAAGAGATAGTAGTATACTCGTAACAATTAGGATGACACTATGACGGTATAAAGAATGAAAAAAAAACCACGGTTAGGTGGTAGGTATATAATAATAAATAATACAATTCTGGTCGGACGGACTGCCTGCCGTGTGCCGACACAGAGGTAGCCACAGCCGTGAACTACCGCACTGTACACTGGTTGATAAAGAGATAGTAGTATACTCGTAACAATTAGGATGACACTATGACGGTATAAAGAATGAAAAAAAAACCACGGTTAGGTGGTAGGTATATAATAATAAATAATACAATTCTGGTCGGACGGACTGCCTGCCGTGTGCCGACACAGAGGTAGCCACAGCCGTGAACTACCGCACTGTACACTGGTTGATAAAGAGATAGTAGTATACTCGTAACAATTAGGATGACACTATGACGGTATAAAGAATGAAAAAAAAACCACGGTTAGGTGGTAGGTATATAATAATAAATAATACAATTCTGGTCGGACGGACTGCCTGCCGTGTGCCGACACAGAGGTAGCCACAGCCGTGAACTACCGCACTGTACACTGGTTGATAAAGAGATAGTAGTATACTCGTAACAATTAGGATGACACTATGACGGTATAAAGAATGAAAAAAAAACCACGGTTAGGTGGTAGGTATATAATAATAAATAATACAATTCTGGTCGGACGGACTGCCTGCCGTGTGCCGACACAGAGGTAGCCACAGCCGTGAACTACCGCACTGTACACTGGTTGATAAAGAGATAGTAGTATACTCGTAACAATTAGGATGACACTATGACGGTATAAAGAATGAAAAAAAAACCACGGTTAGGTGGTAGGTATATAATAATAAATAATACAATTCTGGTCGGACGGACTGCCTGCCGTGTGCCGACACAGAGGTAGCCACAGCCGTGAACTACCGCACTGTACTGTGTCTGCTGCTAATATAGACTGGTTGATATTTAAAGAGATATTAGTAGTATACAACAATACTATACTGGTGGTCAGGCACTGGTCACCACTCCTGCAGCAAAAGTGTGCACTGTTAATTAATATAATTGTACTCCTGGCTCCTGCTAACAACCTGCAGTGCTCCCCAGTCTCCCCCACAATTAATTATAAGCTTTTAATTTATACATTGATGACTGTGCAGCACACTGGGCTGAGCTGAGTGCACACAGACTGAGTCACACTGTGTGACTGACTGTGCTGTGTATCGTTTTTTTTTTCAGGCAGAGAACGGATATAGCAGAGAGAAGTGAACGGATATATTATATTAAATAAAAGTTAACTAGCAACTGCACTGGTCACTGACTGTGGTAAACTAACTCTGTCTGCGACTCTGCACAATCTCTCTCTATCTAATCTATCTATCTCTATTCTAATGGAGAGGACGCCAGACACGTCCTCTCCCTATCAATCTCAATGCACGAGTGAAAATGGCGGCGACGCGCGGCTCCTTATATAGAATCCGAGTCTCGCGATAGAATCCGAGCCTCGCGAGAATCCGACAGCGTCATGATGACGTTCGGGCGCGCTCGGGTTAACCGAGCAAGGCGGGAAGATCCGAGTCGCTCGGACCCGTGGAAAAAAAAGTGAAGTTCGTGCGGGTTCGGATTCAAAGAAACCGAACCCGCTCATCTCTACTGTTTGGGGCCAATTTTTTTAAGTGCCATCCTGTCTGACACTGCAGTGCCACTCTTAGGTGGGCCAGGTGTTTGTGCCGGCCACTTGGGTCGCTTAGCTTAGTCATCCAGTGATCTACGGTGCAAATTTTAGGACTAAAAATAATATTGTGAGGTGTGAGGTGTTCAGAATAGACTGGAAATGAGTGGAAATTATGGTTTTTGAGGTTAATAATACTATAGGGTCAAAATTACCCCCAAATTCTATGATTTAATCCAGAACACACCCGAATCCGCCAAAAAATTTTCAGGGAGGTTTTGCCAAAATGCGTCCGAATCCAAAACACGGCCGCGGAACCGAATCCAAAACCAATACACAAAACCCGAAAAATTTCCGGTGCACATCTCTAATATATATATATATATATATATATATATATATATATATATAACTATATAAAACCAATATGAGAAATGATTTATATGTATATAATATATATATATATATATATATATTTGTTATTCACTGTAGAAATATGGTGCAAAGAAGCAGATTTTGCTGAATAAATAAATATACTTATATACAGTGTGTAGTTTCCTCATGATCACCTACCGACAGTGCTCTCCAGAACAGAGAAGGTAGAAGTTAAACAAAGTCCATATAGAAGATTGATTAGTGACTCCTTTTTAAGATGCACAGTGTGCAGCGTTGTGCTGTCTTGTGCATGTTTCTGCTATTTGATGTGCTTTCCTCTGATGACATGCTGTTAACATCATTTTATGTCCATGTGGCTTTTATGTTGCACGTGGATGTTTATTGTATGAAATACCACCAATTTAATCTAGTTTACAATTCTAAGCCTTCAAGGAAATCTCAAAATCTGGACCTTGCCCTCTAAGTAAATTATTCAGATAATAACTTTTTTAAACAATATCTGAGAAAAGTTAAATTTTTCTTCATGGTGTTTTCTACTATGCAATACTCATTTTAACCTTTAGGCTGCGCCCCTTTTCTAAGCCTCACCTCTAAAATGATGTAACTTTGTTTTTTAAAGACTTCTGATAGTAATTTGTTGTAAATCTTTATACCTGTGTATTCCAGAATCTTTATATTAATAGGGTAAGGAAGATTTTTATGAGTGATTTATTTCTATGATGCCATTGTCTGAGCAGGGCACATCATATATCAAATTAAATAAAATTCTTGGTCTGTATATGTGCAGAATTATATTGGCATTGTAATAAGTTGCTTTGTTCAAAGTTATGTGGCAATACAGGTCGTCTGCCAGCCAATTGCAATGCATCACCATTGAGCTCATGAAAATGTGACATTTGGTCAACTGCCTGTGAACCTGCCAGGTGACCTGGAACATGTGACCTGCCGGGTGGTCTAAAAACTGTCACATTTATGAGAAGCCACCCACTAAGCAGGGATACTATGGGGTGAATATGGGTAAATTAATTTGCCCAGCAAACCTTTGCCCACTAGAAACCGGGCTCATCAGCTAGTTTTATCTATTGGGCCAAAAAGAAAACAGGATATACTTATTTCGTTTTGTAAAGTAGAACAAGTTGTTTGAATAATATTATAAAAACAAGTAAAAGCAAAGTACTATTAATTTTAGTGAAAGACATATGTTTACAACTGTGGGAATATATGTGTACAGGTAGAGGCAGTATGTCAGAGTGTATGTACACACCAGCAGATGCCCTGAGACAGCACCAATGTAAAGTGTATAGCCACACTCACAGTTATGCTTACACAGACTCTTATGCATAGAGTGGACCTTTAGCAGAGCATACAGGTTAACAGCCAGTGACTGTGTCAGGCTAGCAGTGCAGGGTACAAGCAGTGATAGTGCTTCTGGAAGGTTGGATTAGTGGTAATTGTAGGGTCTCCTGGAGCTAAACGTCTCTCACTGTGAAGCTCTAACACAGTAACAAGATGTATGCACAGTAGTTGGTGGTCATCTTTGAGGCCTCCCTGTTGGAACTTAAACATAGACTATGTGCAGTAGAACGCTCTGAGTTCAACGCCCCTTCTCTATACAAACTTCTCCATTTTCAACAAACATTCACTTAAAGGTTTCACGTGGCAATCTGTAAAAAAAATTGAAGGTTAGACAAGTAAGAAAATATCAACATTTCAATTGACTGTAGTCCGCATATCTTGGAAGTGACATCAGCAAGACACATCTCACTCACTGAATGTACCATAACAACAGTCTCTTTTCTCATGAATTCAGGACTGCTGTAACTCTCATGGTCTTCAATGTCTTCCACACTTGTGAAATTTGAATTATGCAAAGTCTCTGCCTATTTTGGACTTTCATTCACACCATTTCTGGATATCTTGAAGTTCAATTAATGCAATATTTGCAAACTCCTTATCATGTCCTTTAGGTGGTTTTCCAATATTTAATCTCATAGAAATTATTTTCAGTGATTGAATGTCCATGCTGGTAGCTTCTGGCTCATATATGTCTCCAGCTGCTGGCATATCCAGTGACACATACTTGTTTTGCTTTTCAATATCCAGATTTTCTGTAATTTGAGCTGTATACTTAAATATGACATCTTTTGACTTTTTAAGCTTTCTGGCACTTGTATTCAAGAGTCTGTAGCCTTTACTTTCATACACTTCATAGACTTTGAATTTAGCTTGTGTCTTCTTTCTTTGGTAAAAGTACATAGGTTGCATTTTCAAAAATTCTGAGATGCTTTACATATAGGTTTCCTTACTGGCCATGCTTCAAAAGGTGTTTTGTAAGGCAACTATGGGAGACCTATTCTTTAGGTAAACTCCTGTGGAAATGGTGTCCACCCAACACTGTTTGTCTAGGCCTGCATTATTCAGCATACATCTTGTTTCTCCACTAGTTTGCAGTTTGCTTGCTCACTTTTACTGTTTTGATGTTCAACTCCATATTTTTTAGAAGAATTCCATCTCTCTGTTTAGATATTCTCCTCTATTATCAGATTTCATGATTTTGATTCTGTGACCAGTTTGATTTTCTACAAGTCTCTTCACTACTTCAGAAGTAAATATGTGCCATTCTTATAAAATCACCTGTGATAAAAGTACTAGTAAAGTGATAAATGGAAGAAATGTTTATTCCAGGTTTGTGACATATGTGACTAAAACCCCCAGGAAATGTTTGTTTTTCTAAACAGACATGAGTAGGCTTTTAGTAAAAGCCAGATAATGGGTCCTGGGGGTATGAATGTAAGAAAGAAGGGAGGCTATTTAGTGCCTGCACCTTTAATAGGCTCATATATGCTGTGTCAGGGCTTCCTTGGTTCAGGGTCTCACTACCTGGGGAAACAGGTGGATGGCATGTTATGAGACACTGTGATTTACTGACTGTAAGTACTCTGTATATGTCTATGTTTGTGGTCAGGGCCTTACGCCCTACCACTCTGAGAGAGACGGCACCCCTAATATGATCTCCTCAAGAATCAATAAGCATTATGAAGTATCTCATATTAACTTGACCTCCTTTGGACCCTGCACATCTGCATGTACTAATTCAAGTGGTGTTTTAGCTCTCCTTGCTGAATTTGGAAATGGTTGATAGCTTTGCTTTCCTGTTATGCAGATTTCACACATGGGCTTCTCTGTGTCTATCACTGACATTCCTATGACCATCCTGTTCAGTACTTCCTGAACACTGTTGTATTCAAGGTGACCAAATCTTCACTACCAGAGTTCCATTGATTGTAACTCATTTGTCATCATCGCGTAGCAGTGCTGTAAATCAAGGATGTTTAATTAACGGCACCGAGTACCTGTTGATATTACTGGCCCTCTTTTGTTATGTACAATGCACTTTCCTTTAACCAAAAAAATGATGTGGCCTCTGTGGTCTAGGACACTGCTAGCTATAAGACTTATTCACATTTCTGGTACATAAACATGTTTTGTATTTCTGTGACTTTGGCTTTAGTCACAGTTTTCAAGTGTTCCAAATTTTGTTCCAAATTTTGCAGATGTAAGCACTTCCTTCCCAATTCTTTTGATTGTGATAGTATGACATGTGGCTATCATGGTAAACCACTCCCCATTGCAGCTGAAATCCCTGGTAGCACCTAAATCGATATACCAACAATGTTTTCTGCAGCTGTGACACTCAGCATAGCTTCATCTCAGCTATTGCATTTCTTATTTTGCATAGCATTCCAATTCTTCTGCTTACATTCAATTGCTTTGTGACCTATCTTGTGACATACAGTATTTAACAAATGTACTTGAATTTTCTGAGATTCTCACTCTGTGTGTCATGCAGTACTCTCACCATTTAAATCACATGGCATGCATTCTTGGAACTGCAGAACCTTTGTTCTGACTGTGTCTGTAGTGTACTTGACTGTGTTTGCTCCAAAAGCTACAACTAGAAAGTCAAACTCAGTATATTCAGTATACCCAATCATTTGATTACTTCAGCAGCAGAGAAAGGTGACTTTTGTGAAAGTAATATCCAAAGACAGCCATTTCTAACAATTAGAGATTATCAGTGTATATGACCTGATGTGGCATGCTGAAATATCAAGCACACACAGAATAAAAAGATTGAAATGTAGGATGCGGCAGAAGAAAACATGACAGAGGGAGAGAAGAGGATAAAGAGTACCCAGTAGCAAAAAAGAATAGTTAGTGTGGGTGAAAAAAGTGTAATAAAGGACAGGATGAATGTTCCAGTCTTTAGTATCAGTAAATCTGAGTTCCCTGTTCCTAGATAAAATGTACTTATACTTATGTCACGGCTAAGGTTGTTTGTGAATCCGGACTAGGTTGAGCTGCTGTTATGCACACCAGTGCCAGCAGGAATGTACTGGTGTCTGAACGGAGAGGGATGCAAAACAAATGAACTCACAGACAGACTGGGGAATATGACATTACATACACAGAAGGTGATAGGGTAACAAAATAAACACAAAGTGAACAGAGAAGCCCAAAGGCTAAGAAACTGGGTGTCTCCCTAGTATTAGGAATGCTCAGATGGAAAGAAGCGAGATGTTGTGATTTAATACATAGAGAACCCGAAATGCTGTTGCTAAGGGCAACAGCAAAACCCTAAAGGGTTACCAACGGGTGTGGCAGTAAACTCCTTGGTCAGAGTTTGAATAATAGACACAAGGAGAGTCTCCACAATCCTAGTCTTCACTTGCAGTGCACTGGTTCAGCTTACTGCCACTAAACTGACACCTGAACACCTTGCACAGTGAGAAAGGATTTTGGCAGGCAAGTCTGAGAATACAGCCGCAAGCTTGCTAGGTTCACAGAGTAGCAAAAGAACCCCAGCAGGTTAAACGACTGACTCCAGTCTTACTGCTAGGTCTGGATTGGCAGAGTGTAATACCAAATCCCAAGGCCTATTTGCAGTAAGCAACAAACAAATACAAAGTTTACACAGTACTAGCTAGCTTTCAGGAACTGACTAACCAACAAAGATTCAGCAGCATCTGCCTAACCTGAGAAGAGGGTTTATATAGCAGGTGCTGCCCACGCCCCACTCAGACCTCACAGACTGTGAGCACAAAAACCAGCACCGGATCCTCTGCCGTGCACAGAGCCTGTAACCACTGCACAGCAAAAGACCTGAACCGGAGTATCAGCTACGCTCAGGTTACTCCGCTAGCACTTGTCTCCCGGTTGCCATGACGACGTGGCAGCACAGTGCAGGAGACCCTAACAGTACCCCTACTCTGACGAGGGGTCAAAGAACTCCTACCACTGGGTTTATCGGGGAACTGCGAGAAGAAAGAGCGTAACAGTCTGGGGGCATGAAGATCACAACTGCGCACCCACGACCGCTCCTCCGGGCCATACCCCTTCCAGTGCACCAAAAATTACAGCCGACCCCGAACCATCTTGGAGTCAAGAATCCTTTCAACAACAAACTCCCTCTGGCCACGTATCAGAAGAGGGGAAGGTCTTCCACTGGAAGAAGAATTACTAATCGCCCGTTTTAAAAGGGAACAATGAAATGTTTTATTGATACCCAAAGAACGGGGTAGATCTAACTGAAATGCCACCGGATTGATAACCCTAGTGATCTTATAAGGACCGATGAACAGGGGGCCTAACTTATGAGATGGCTGTCTCAACTTCAAATTCTTGGTAGACAACCAGACGAAGTCTCCTAATTTGAAGCTGCAGGGTCTCTTCCGCTTATCAAAAACCCTTTTGGTCACTAATGACACAGACACAAGGGCTTTCTTCACTTTCCTCCAAATACCTCTAAGGACCGAAACCACAGAGGAACCACCAGGCGTGGAGTCCAGGGGGTCAAAATAATTGGCCTTAGGATGATGCCCATACACACAAAGGAAGGGAGAGATCCCTGTAGCAGAGTGAGCCGCGTTGTTATAGGCAAACTCCGCCATGGACAGATGAGCAACCCATCATAACACCTGAGGAACTGCTCCAAGGACTGGTTCACCCTTTCAGTCTGCCCATTAGACTGCGGATGGTAGCCTGACGACAAGCTGACAGAAATCTGGAGATCGGAACAAAATGCCCTCCAGAATTTGGCCACAAACTGAGATCCGCGGTCAGAGACCACATCAAGTGGCAACCCGTGGAGGCACACAACATGCAGCATAAATAATTCAGACAGGCGTCTGGCCGATGGCAGCCCAACCAATGGAACGAAGTGCGCCATCTTCGAAAACCTGTCAACGACAACCCAGATGGCTGTCATCCCCGAGGATTTGGGCAAGTCCACCACAAAACCAATTGAAATGTGGGTCCATGGCTTAGATGGAATAGAGAGTGGATGTAATGGGCCAACAGGAACCCCTCTAGGAGTCTTATTTCGGGCACAGATGTCACATGCCCGAACCCACTGATCCACATCCCTAGCCACCGAGGGCCACCACACCACCCTAGATAGCAACTCCCGAGTTCTGGCAATACCCGGGTGACCTGCCGACTTCTTGGCATGGAATTCCAGGAACACTCGCTGTCTTAACCTAGGAGGCACAAACAAAATACCTACCGGAAGGTCTGGAGGAGCCTGCTCCTGTGCTCTAAGGACTAATGACAAGAGGTCCTGGGTAATGCCCACTTTAATACATGATGGGGACACAATGGCAATGGCTCCTCGGTGGTCTCCTGGATTGGAGCAAAACTCCGCGAGAGCGCATCAGCCTTGATGTTTTTTGACCCAGGGCGATATGTTATCAAAAAATTAAAGCGAGCAAAAAACAAAGCCCATCGTGCCTGCCTGGCATTGAGGTGCTTCGCTGACTCTAAATATGCCAAATTCTTATGGTCGGTGAGAATTGAGACCACAAACTTAGCCCCCTCAAGCCAGTGTCTCCACTCCTCGAGTGCATCCTTAATAGCCAACAATTCCCGGTTACCCACGTCATAATTAATCTCGGCAGGCGAAAATTTACGGGAAAAGTAAGCACAGGGATGAAGGCGATTATCAGACACCCCCATCTGAGAGAGCACTGCCCCAATACCCATCTCAGAGGCATCCACCTCCACCACAAAAGGACGCTCTGGATCTGGGTGTCGCAGCACCTTGGCCGAGACAAATGCCCTTTTGAGACGGGCAAAAGCCACTTTGGCCTCACAAGACCAGTGAGCAACATCCGCCCCTTTCTTAGTGAGTGCCACCAAGGGCGCCACTATAGACGAAAATCCAGCGATAAATCGTCTATAAAAATTCGCAAAGCCCAGAAAACGCTGAAGCGCCTTCAAACTAGTGGGCTGCAGCCAATCCAGGACTGCCTGTACCTTGGAACCCTCCATTTGGAAACCTTCTGGAGAGATAATATATCCTAGAAATGCGATTTGCTGAACTTCAAATTCGCACTTCTCCAGCTTCGCCCCAAGCCGGTGGTCTCTGAGTTTCTGGAGGACTAAGCGTACATGCTTCCGATGTTCCTCCAGGGAATGGGAGAAGATTAGGATGTCATCTAAGTATACAACTAAGAATCTATCCAAATATTCCCTGAGCACATCGTTCATGAAGTCCTGGAAGACTGCCGGGGCATTACAGAGCCCAAAAGGCATCACCAAATATTCATAGTGCCCTGAGTGGGTATTAAAGGCAGTCTTCCATTCATCCCCCTCTCTTATTCGGATTAGATTGTACGCACCGCGTAGGTCAATCTTAGAAAAAATGGTGGCCGTACGAAGCTGGTCAAACAAGACCGAAATGAGAGGCAGTGGGTATGAGTTTTTAATCGTGATACGGTTCAATTCCCTGAAGTCGATGCAGGGTCGCAACGAACCGTCCTTTTTACCCACGAAAAAGAACCCCGACCCAACTGGAGACTGTGAAGGTCTGATAAATCCCTTAGCCAAGTTCTCCTGAATGTACTCTGCCATAGCCTGAGTCTCAGGACGTGACAGGGAGTACAGCCTGCTCTTGGGAAGCTTAGCATTCGGCAACAAATTAATGGCGCAGTCATAGGGGCGATGGGGAGGTAGTACCTCTGCAACTCTTTTGGAGAACACGTCCGCAAAATCTGCATAACATTCTGGCAATCCTGGCAAACTTAGCTGCGAAAGCCTGACTGGAAGGCTCAAGCAACTCCTGAAACAATCAGTACCCAAACTAAGAATCTCCCCAGAGACCCAGTCAAATTGAGGATTGTGGGCCCTTAACCAGGGTAACCCCAACACCAATGGGGCAAAAGTACAGACAGTCACATAAAAGGACAATTTTTCAGAGTGTGTGGCTCCAATAAACAAAGAAATCTGGCTAGTGCAAGAGGTAATTTTACCCTGGGATAATGGTTCCCCGTTTAACCCACAAATCTCAATTCCCGATGCCAAGGGTACTAAGGGAACAGAGTGTTTCAGGGCGAATTGGCGGTCCATAAAAACCCCGTCGGCCCCACTGTCCACAAAGGCCTCAGTCTTGACAGTTTGACCGAGGATCTTCAAGGTCACCGGAATGATAAAAGTCTTCTTGGGAAATTCTGACTTCTGGCCTGACAGGATATTTCCCATCACCCTCAGGCCCTGAAGTTTTCTGGCTTTTCTGGGCATGATACTACCACATGACCTTTATTCCCACAGTACAAACATAACCCCTGCTGTCTCCTCCGCGTCTTCTCACGCGAGGAGAGGCAAGTAGCCCCAATCTGCATAGGCTCCTCGGAAAATTCCTCAGAGTCTGAGGTTCCCTTGGGAAAGAAGGAAACCTCGGTCTCCCTTTCAAGCCTGCGCTCTCTCAGCCGTCTATCCACCCGAATGGATAACTGCATGAGCTGATCCAAGCTATCAGGCAAGGGATATTCTACCAGTTGGTCTTTTAACTGGTTAGAAAGACCTCTTCGGTACTGGTGTCTCAGGGCTGGGTCATTCCACTGGGTATCATGGGCCAACCTCCGAAACTCCGTACAATAAACCTCAACTGGCCTTCGCCCTTGCTTAAGGATCGAAATCTGAGCCTCGGCTGAGGCCGTCTTGTCAGGGTCATCATACAACATGCCCAGTGCCGTAAAAAAAGCATCAACACTTTTAAGCGACGGACAGTCAGACTGCAGCCCATATGCCCAGACCTGTGGGTCTCCTTGTAGCAAGGAAATCACTATGCCCACCCGCTGAATCTCCGACCCAGAAGACTGAGGCCTAAGCTGGAAATATAGCTTGCAGCTCTCCTTGAAACAAAAGAACTGCGAGCGATCTCCAGAAAAACGATCCGGGAGATTTACTTTCGGCTCCTTAACCCCTGAAGGTACTGCTGCTGCGGGAGCTCCGCCAGCGGCCTGTGAGGTGTGCATTTTAATGGACAAATCATTAAATTGTCGAGTCAGGACCTGCACCTGATCAACCACCTGTTGCAAAGTATTTTGAGGGGTATGCTCCATATTCCCACAAAATTTCAACAGGAGTATTGGGCTGCTGAATATGTTATGCACACCAGTGCCAGCAGGAATGTACTGGTGTCTGAACGGAGAGGGATGCAAAACAAATGAACTCACAGACAGACTGGGGAATATGACATTACATACACAGAAGGTGATAGGGTAACAAAATAAACACAAAGTGAACAGAGAAGCCCAAAGGCTAAGAAACTGGGTGTCTCCCTAGTATTAGGAATGCTCAGATGGAAAGAAGCGAGATGTTGTGATTTAAAACGTAGAGAACCCGAAATGCTGTTGCTAAGGGCAACAGCAAAACCCTAAAGGGTTACCAACGGGTGTGGCAGTAAACTCCTTGGTCAGTGATGGAATAATAGACACAAGGAGAGTCTCCACAATCCTAGTCTTCACTTGCAGTGCACTGGTTCAGCTTACTGCCACTAAACTGACACCTGAACACCTTGCACAGTGAGAAAGGATTTCGGCAGGCAAGTCTGAGAATACAGCCGCAAACTTGCTAGGTTCACAGAGTAGCAAAAGAACCCCAGCAGGTTAAACGACTGACTCCAGTCTTACTGCTAGGTCTGGATTGGCAGAGTGTAATACCAAATCCCAAGGCCTATTTGCAGTAAGCAACAAACAAATACAAAGTTTACACAGTACTAGCTAGCTTTCAGGAACTGACTAACCAACAAAGATTCAGCAGCATCTGCCTAACCTGAGAAGAGGGTTTATATAGCAGGTGCTTTTCACGCCCCACTCAGACCTCACAGACTGTGAGCACAAAAACCAGCACCGGATCCCCTGCCGTGCACAGAGCCTGTAACCACTGCACAGCAAAAGACCCGAACTGGAGTATCAGCTACGCTCAGGTTACTCCGCTAGCACTTGTTGCCATGACGACGTGGCAGCACAGAGCAGGAGACCCTAACAGCTGCTTGGTATTGGCTTGAGATATTAGGATGGAATTGGGCATGCTTAATATAGGATCTACTCATTCATAGTCATGGCAGTTTTGCTATTCAGGAACACCTGACTGGATGCTGTGCCAGGTGAGAAGAGCTGGAGATGTGATACCAGCTATATGGGGAACTGGAACACTGGGTTATTGGATTACCAGTATAGTAGAATAGCTGGGAATTTCATAACACTGAGGGTTCACTGTCACTGGGATGAGATTAATTAGTGAATCTGGAAATGCTGCAACAGATTTGCAGGAACAGCTTTTCAGGAACACTGGGATAGGCTGTACCAGCGAATTGGGAAATGGTTCAATGGAGATGCAGTAATGCTGAGATAGAATGTACCAGCAAATTGGCAGATGTAGTTGCAGAAGCAGCTCTTCAGGAATGCTGGGATAGGATGTACCAGCAAATTGGGAGATGTTGCAGTTGAGTTTAATAAGCTGCTCTTCAGGAACGCTGGGATTGGCTGTACCAGCAAATTGGGAAATGCTGCAATGATAAACTGAGCAGCCCTTCAGGATTACTGGGATTGGCTGTACCGGTTAATGTGGATATGCTGCGATGATGAACTGAGCAGCCCTTCAGGATCACTGGGATTGGCTTTACCAGTGAATATGGATATGCTGAGATGATAAAGCTGAGCAGATATACAGGTAAGCTCAGGAAGCCATGAAGTGATAGAGATGGAACTGCACTTGTCTAGAATCCAGCAGGAGAGTCAGGAGCTTACAGCAGGTTGATAGACAACAAAGCACTGGTGATTTGCCTGGGCTGGAATTGCTGCTGATTGGTGGTGATAATCACATGACTGTGAAATGGTTCCTGATTGGACTCTCTGTGGTCAGCTGATCAGAACTGTCATGGCGCCGTCCATGACTGGATTTGGAAGGAACTGCCGGCGTGGAGTAGGCAGAGTGCGGCACAGGTAAGAGAGAGTGCGGCTGGGGAGTGCTGAATATCTCCATTTTATGACAACGTAATCTTCATAGTAATTCTGTATAGTCCTTCTGACCCCAGAGGTCTCCTATATCAGGATTTCTGTGGAAGGATGATGGTAACTAGAATGAGGAATGCTATTGAACAATGGTGGAATGAGAATCAGGTGTGTACCGTGCTAGAAAGAATTATAGAAAATGTTATATTGTTGAAAGGTTTAATTGATTATTGAAAAGAGAAAAACAGAGATCATTGTTGTTTGCATTGCATTTTGAGAAGGTATTTACTTGGTGACTTCAATGTTTCAATGTAAAGTATTTGTATGCATTGGATTCCTGAATGATTTTTCTATCAAAAATATTAGATGTTATCAAGATAGCAGGTCAAGTAGGTGTTGACGGGGTTATTCTTTGTTTGTGTGTGTGTGTGTGTGTGTGTGTGTGTGTGTGTGTGTGTGTGTGTGTGTGTGTGGTATTGGTACTGGTTATCACTAAAGTAAAGATAAAGCGGTTGGAAAGATGTTGGTGTCTAGGAGTGACTGAAGAAGTGTGGAAGTGTTGGTATGAGTAGTGTGTGAGAATAAAGCTGTGCTAGATAATTAAGGGTTAATCCATACGTCCAAGTGGTCCAATTATGAATTTTCTGATTGCTTGACCAATTTAACATTTTCATGTTTCTAGGCACTTACACAACTGCAAATATCTCAGGACTGGTATGTGGTAGATCCTTGGGGCATTAGCCCAAAAGTTTGGGCTACGTTTTTGGTTTGATGCCAAGATTAATTTATTTCACTTTAATGGTGACAAAGAGAACAAAATAAAAGCGAAAATATGATTTATAAGGATGCCATTATGTCCGCTTGGAAATATGAGGTTTCAGTTTTTTGTGAGAGTTACATATGCACAAGTAGTTTGTC
The DNA here is from genome assembly GCF_028390025.1 of Pseudophryne corroboree. Lineage (NCBI taxonomy): Eukaryota > Metazoa > Chordata > Amphibia > Anura > Myobatrachidae > Pseudophryne > Pseudophryne corroboree. Next base: position 517,799,287 of record NC_086444.1, on the reverse strand, counting down.
ACCAAAAATGTTGGAGTCTGAGATTTGTGTCCTACTGCTTTTATTAGATTTTGAAAATTACGTTCAGGGAGGAAAGTAGGAGGGAGCAGCTGGGGAATACAATGCCCCACCGGTGGTATAGTGTGTGAACGCTATGGGATACAGCATACATTGCATCCGACCATAGCGTTGTACATAGTGATGAGCGGGTTCGGTTCCTCGGAATCCGAACCCCCCCAAACTTTACCCATTTTACACGGTTCCGAGGCAGACTCGGATCCTCCTGCCTTGCTCGGTTAACCCGAGCGCGCCCAAACGTCATCATCCCCCTGTCGGATTCTCGCGAGATTCATATTCATTATAAGGAGCCGCGCGTCGCCGCCATTTTCACTCGTGCATTGGAGATGATAGGGAGAGGACGTGCAGCGTTCTCTCAGTTGTGTTCAGTGTGCTGCAAATATCTGTGCTCAGTGTGCTGCAAATATCTGTGCTCAGTGTGCTTGCAAATATCTGTGCTCAGTGTGCTGAAAATATCTACGTTCTCTGCCTGAAAAACGCTCCATATCTGTGCTCAGTTTGCTGCAAATATCTGTGCTCAGTGTGCTTTATTGTGGGGACTGGGGACCACCAGTATTATATAGTAGAAGGACAGTGCAGAGTTTTGCTGACCAGTGACCACCAGTATTATACGTTCTCTGCCTGAAAAACGCTCCATATCTGTGCTGCATTGTAGTATATGTAGGAGAACAGTGCAGAAATTTGCTGTGACCACCAGTATATAATATATAGCAGTACGGTACAGTAGTCCACTGCTCTACCTACCTCTGTGTTGTCAAGTATACTATCCATCCATACCTGTGGTGCATTTAAGTTGTGCACAGTATATATAGTAGGAGGACAGTGCATAATTGTGCTGACCACCAGTATATAATATATAGCAGTACGGTACAATAGTCCACTGCTCTACCTACCTCTGTGTCGTCAAGTATACTATCCATCCATACCTGTGGTGCATTTTAGTTGTGCGCAGTATATATAGTAGGAGGACAGTGCATAATTGTGCTGACCACCAGTATATAATATATAGCAGTACGGTACAGTAGTCCACTGCTCTACCTACCTCTGTGTCATCAAGTATACTATCCATCCATACCTGTGGTGCATTTTAGTTGTGGACAGTATATATTGTAGGAGGACAGTGCATAATTTTGCTGACCACCAGTATATAATATATAGCAGTACGGTACAGTAGTCCACTGCTCTACCTACCTCTGTGTCGTCAAGTATACTATCCATCCATACCTGTGGTGCATTTTAGTTGTGCGCAGTATATATAGTAGGAGGACAGTGCATAATTGTGCTGACCACCAGTATATAATATATAGCAGTACGGTACAGTAGTCCACTGCTCTACCTACCTCTGTGTCGTCAAGTATACTATCCATCCATACCTGTGGTGCATTTTAGTTGTGGACAGTATATATAGTAGGAGGACAGTGCATAATTTTGCTGACCACCAGTATATAATATATAGCAGTACGGTACAGTAGTCCACTGCTCTACCTACCTCTGTGTCGTCAAGTATACTATCCATCCATACCTGTGGTGCAATTAAGTTGTGCGCAGTATATATAGTAGGAGGACAGTGCATAATTTTGCTGACCACCAGTATATAATATATAGCAGTACGGTACAGTAGGCCATTGCTATTGATATATTACTGGCATATAATTCCACACATTAAAAAATGGAGAACAAAAATGTGGAGGGTAAAATAGGGAAAGATCAAGATCCACTTCCACCTCGTCCTGAAGCTGCTGCCACTAGTCATGGCCGAGACGATGAAATGCCATCAACGTTGTCTGCCAAGGCCGAAGCCCAATGTCATAGTAGAGAGCATGTAAAATCCAAAAAACAAAAGTTCAGTAAAATGACCCAAAAATCAAAATTAAATGCGTCTGATGAGAAGCGTAAACTTGCCAATATGCCATTTACGACACGGAGTGGCAAGGAACGGCTGAGGCCCTGGCCTATGTTCATGGCTAGTGGTTCAGATTCACATGAGGATGGAAGCACTCATCCTCTCGCTAGAAAAATGAAAAGACAAGCTGGCAAAAGCACAGCAAAGAACTGTGCGTTCTTCTAAATCACAAATCCCCAAGGAGAGTCCAATTGTGTCGGTTGCGATGCCTGACCTTCCCAACACTGGATGGGAAGAGGTGACGCCTTCCACCATTTGCACGCCCCCTGCAAGTGCTGGAAGGAGCACCCGCAGTCCAGTTCCTGATAGTCAAATTGAAGATGTCACTGTTGAAGTACACCAGGATGAGGATGTGGTTGTTGCTGGCGCTGAGGAGGAAATTGACAAGGAGGATTCTGATGGTGAGGTGGTTTGTTTAAGTCAGGCACCCGGGGAGACACCTGTTGTCCGTGGGACGAATATGGCCATTGACATGCCTGGTCAAATTACAAAAAAAATCACCTCTTCGGTGTGGAATTATTTTAACAGAAATGCGGACAACAGGTGTCAAGCCGTGTGTTGCCTTTGTCAAGCTGTAATAAGTAGGAGTAAGGACGTTAACCACCTAGGAACATCCTCCCTTATATGTCACCTGGAGCGCATTCATCAGAAGTCATTGACAACTTCAAAAACTTTGGGTGACAGCGGAAGCAGTCCACTGACAACTAAATCCCTTCCTCTTGTAACCAAGCTCCTGCAAACCGCTCCACCAACTCCCTCAGTGTCAATTTCCTCCTTACCCAGGAAAGCCAATAGTCCTGCAGGCTATGTCACTGGCAAGTCTGACGAGTCCTCTCCTGCCTGGGATTCCTCTGATGCATCCTTGAGTGTAACGCCTACTGCTGCTGGCGCTGCTGTTGTTGCAGCTGGGAGTCGATCGTCATCCCAGAGGGGAAGTCGGAAGACCACTTGTACTACTTCCAGTAAGCAATTGACTGTCCAACAGTCCTTTGCGAGGAAGATGAAATATCACAGCAGTCATCCTGCTGCAAAGTGGATAACTCAGGCCTTGGCAGCCTGGGCGGTGGTAAATGTGTTTCCGGTATCCACCGTTAATTCACAGGGAACTAGAGTATTGCTTGAGGTACTGTGTCCCCGGTACCAAATACCATCTAGGTTCCACTTCTCTAGTCAGGCGATACCGAGAATGTACACAGACGTCAGAAAAAGAGTCATCAGTGAAGTAAAAAATGCAGTTGTACCCAATGTCCACTTAACCATGGACATGTGGACAAGTGGACCAGGGCAGATGCAGGACTATATGACTGTGACAGCCCACTGGGTAGATGTATTGCCTCCCGAAGCAAGAACAGCAGTGGCGGCACCAGTAGCAGCATCTCGCAAATGCCAACTCGTTCCTAGGCAGGCTTCGCTTTGTATCACCGCTTTTCAGAAGAGGCACACAGCTGACAACCTCTTACGGAAACTGAGGAACATCATCACAGAATGGCTTACCCCAATTGGACTCTCCTGGGGATTTGTGATATCGGACAATGGCCCTCATTCCGAGTTGATCGCTCGCAAGGCGAATTTAGCAGAGTTGCTCACGCTAAGCCTACGCCTACTGGGAGTGTATCTTAGCTTCTTAAAATTGCGACCGATGTATTCGCAATATTGCGATTACAAACTACTTAGCAGTTTCAGAGTAGCTTCAGACTTACTCGGCATCTGCGATCAGTTCAGTGTTTGTCGTTCCTGTTTTGACGTCACAAACACACCCAGCGTTCGCCCAGACACTCCCCCGTTTCTCCGGCCACTCCTGCGTTTTTTCCGGAAACGCTAGCGTTTTTTCCCGCACGCCCATAAAACGGCCTGTTTCCGCCCAGTAACACCCATTTCCTGTCAATCACATTACGATCGCCGGAGCGATGAAAAAGCCGTGAGTAAAAATACTATCTCCATTGTAAAATTACTTGGCGCAGTCGCAGTGCGAATATTGCGCATGCGTACTAAGCGGAATTTCACTGCGATGCGATGAAAAATACCGAGCGAACGACTCGGAATGAGGGCCAATGCCACCAATATTGTGCGTGCATTACATGTGGGCAAATTCCAGCACGTCCCATGTTTTGCACATACATTGAATTTGGTGGTGCAGAATTATTTTTAAAAAGACAGAGGCGTGCAAGAGATGCTGTCGGTGGCCCGAAGAATTGCGGGCCACTTTCGGCATTCAGCCACTGTGTGCCGAAGACTGAAGCACCAGCAAACACTCCTGAACCTGCCCCGCCATCATCTGAAGCAAGAGGTGGTAACGAGGTGGAATTCAACCCTCTATATGCTTCAGAGGATGGAGGAGCAGCAAAAGGCCAATCAAGCCTATACAGCTACCTACGATAAGGAGGGGGAATGCACCTGACTCAAGCACAGTGGAGAATGATTTCAACATTGTGCTAGGTTCTGCAACCCTTTGAACTTGCCACACGTGAAGTCAGTTCAGACACTGCCAGCCGGAGTCAGGTCATTCCCCTCATCAGGCTTTTGCAGAAGAAGCTGGAGGGATTGAAGGAGGAGCTAAAACGGAGCGATTCCGCTAGGCATGTGGGACTTGTGGATGGAGCCCTTAATTCGCTTAACCAGGATTCACGGGTGGTCAATCTGTTGAAATCAGAGCACTACATTTTGGCCACCGTGCTCGATCCTAGGTTTAAAGCCTACGTTGTATCTCTCTTTCCAGCAGACACAAGTCTGCAGAGGTTCAAAGACCTGCTGCTGAGACACTTGTCAAGTCAAGCGGAACGTGACCCGTCAACAGCTCCTCCTTCACATTCTCCCTCTACTTGGGCTGCGAGGAAAAGGCTAAGAATAACCGAGCCCATCCGCTGGCGGTGATGCAGGGCAGTCTGGAGCGAGTGCTGACATCTGGTCCGGACTGAAGGACCTGCCAAGGATTACTGACATGTCGTCTACTGTCACTACATATGATTCTGTCACCATTGAAAGAATGGTGGAGGATTATATGAGTGACCGCATCCAAGTAGGCACGTCAGACAGTCCGTACGTATACTGGCAGGAAAAAGAGGCAATTTGGAGGCCCTTGCACAAACTGGCTTTATTCTACTTAAGTTGCCCCCCCTCCAGTGTGTACTCCGAAAGAGTGTTTAGTGCAGCCGCTCACCTTGTCAGCAACCGGCGTACGAAGTTACTTCCAGAAAATGTGGAGAAGATGATGTTCATCAAAATGAATTATAATCAATTCCTCCGTAGAGACATTCATCAGCAATTGCCTCCAGAAAGTACACAAGGACCAGAGATGGTGGATTCCAGTGGGGACGAATTAATAATCTGTGAGGAGGGGGATGTACACAGTGAAAGGGGTGAGGAATCGGACAATGAGGAGGAGGTGGACATCTTGCCTCTGTAGAGCCAGTTTGTGCAAGGAGAGATTGATTGCTTCTTTTTTGGTGGGGGCCCAAACCAACCAGTCATTTCAGTCACAGTCGTGTGGCAGACCCTGTTGCTGAAATGATGGGTTTGTTAAAGTGTGCATGTCCTGTTTATACAACATAAGGGTGGGTGGGAGGGCCCAAGGACAATTCCATCTTGCACCTCTTTTTTCTTTCATTTTTCTTTGCATCATGTGCTGTTTGGGGACTATTTTTTAAATCTGCCATCCTGTCTGACACTGCAGTGCTACTCCTAGATGGGCCAGGTGTTTGTGTCGGCCACTTGGGTCGCTTAGCTTAGCCATCCAGCGACCTTGGTGCACCTCTTTTTTTCTTTGCATCATGTGCTATTTGGGGACTATTTTTTGAAGTGCCATCCTGTCTGACACTGCAGTGCCACTCCTAGATGGGCCAGGTGTTTGTGTTGGCCACTTGGGTCGCTTAGCTAAGCCATCCCGTGACCTTGGTGCACCTCTTTTTTTCTTTGCATCATGTGCTGTTTGGGGACTATTTTTGAAGTGCCATCCTGTCTGACACTGCAGTGCCACTCCTAGATGGGCCAGGTGTTTGTGTCGGCCACTTGGGTCGCTTTGCTTAGCCATCCAGCGACCTTGGTGGACCTCTTTTTTTCTTTGCATCATGTGCTGTTTGGGGACTATTTTTTGAAGTGCCATCCTGTCTGACACTGCAGTGCCACGTGTTTGTGTCGGCCACTTGGGTTGCTTAGCTTAGTCATCCAACGACCTCTGTGCAAATTTTAGGACTAAAAATAATATTGTGAGGTGTGAGGTGTTCAGAATAGACTGGAAATGAGTGGAAATTATGGTTATTGAGGTTAATAATACTATGGGATCAAAATGACCCCCAAATTCTATGATTTAAGCCGTTTTTGAGGGTTTTTTGTAAAAAAAACACCCGAATCCAAAACACATCCGAATCCGACAAAAAATTTTCAGGGAGGTTTTGCCAAAACGCGTCTGAATCCAAAACACGGCCGCGGAACCGAATCCAAAACCAAAACACAAAACCCGAAAAATGTCCGGTGCACATCACTAGTTGTACACTGCATCACATAGTGTTGGCAGCTACACTGTCACTTACTGCTCAATTACCAATAGCAGCCATCCAGTCTGTCTGTCCTTTATGCTGATGATGATTGGCTGACCAGAGTGTCTTTCACTCTGTCAGTCACCACTCCTAGCAGCAGCGTACATATACACACATACATACACAGCACAGTGCCAGCCAGCCCAGCAACCAGTGACTCATTGCGAACAGCACCAGTGGCAGTGAACCAGGAGTTGGGCTGTCCTTGGTGCTACTGGTGATTGGATGAGCAGAGTGTCTTTCACTCTGTCTGTGTCATTCAACCGACTATCCTAGCAACAGTAGTCAGTTCAGTGTGTTTTGTGTCAGTGATTGAAGACAAAGGGGTATATTCAATTATGGTCGGATCCATTCTGACATGCATTTGTCGGAATGGATCCGACAACTCCTATTCAAATCTCATCTCAATTCGACTTTTAAAAAGTCGAATTGAGATGAGGGACCTAGAGGAGGAGGGGGGGGAGCCGCGGGGAGACCAGCGGGGACAGCCACGGGCAGACGGAGGAGATCAGCGCTACAGTAGCGCTGCAGGAGGATGTCACACAGCCGCCCGACCTCACGGCAGTGTCCACCCGGCTCCAGCAAGCATGACCTCACTTGCTGGAGCCGGGTGGATGCTGCCGTGAGCGGCGCGGCTGTGTGACATCCTGCTGCAGCGCTGTGCTGTAGCGCTGATCTCCTCCGTCTGCCCGCAGCTGTCCCCCGTCTCCCTGCGGCTCTCCCCCCTCTCCTGCTCTGGGTCCCACATCTCAGTCCGACATTTTTTTATGTCGGACTGAGATGGTCGAAAAAGGGGCCAAAACCTGTTGGTTTTGTCCCCGTTTTTGACACAAGCATGTGGATCGGCAGTTATTCCACCGATCCACATGCTTTTCGACAAGTCGAATTCATCGACTTGTCAAAAATGTTGGGGTTATATTGAATAGGTCGAATCATGATTCGACCTTACAAAGTCGAAAACTGCCATCTTTTTGACAGACGGCAGCTTTCGACTTCAGTTGAATATGCCCCAAAGAGAGAGCCAGCCAGCAGGCAGCTCAAAGCACACTACAGTGTAATTAGAAATAAATTTTAAAAAATCATCGTTAAGCATTGGAAAACAAAGTGGTGCTCTCTGCTCATTATTGTTGTGAATAGGTGAAGATGGTTTCCCCGTGCTGTGTCGGGACATTGATCAATGAACAGTGTCAGAAAAATGTTTATGGTGCTGCGCTCAAGACTCTGAGACCAAATCAATTAATTCAGTTCTGAGGAAAAATCACTTATTTCATTGAGAGTATCTTTGGATGTTTAATTTTTCTGCAAGTACTGTGAAATCAGGTTTTTGGCCAAGTACCACCACCTGATTTGTTGTGACCCTCTAAAAGTGCACAAAAACAGTGTTTAAGAAACTAAGGGAAATCAAAAGGGAGCATATTACTATGGAGAAAAACTTCCTGGGTCTGAACCTTGTGCCAGGGAAGTCCTTATGCCACACATGCTACTCAAAGATCTGTGTTAGGCTTACTGACAAGGTGAATGATACTGCTTGTGCTGCTACTAATGATGGTGACAATGATAATGAAAGTGAGGAATATGTAGGCACCACATAATGTTTGGAACAGTTCTAAGTTCTAAAAAAAGAAACAGGGCTTTAATTGCAAAGTTTGAGAAAGTATCAAAATCTGTTAGAAAAACTCTGGAATTATGTTTTGATGACTAAATTAAAAATAGTGAGGGGAAAGAACAATCTCTATCCTCTTAGTATAATGAATTGAAAGAAAATCTAAAAGAGATGTGTTTGGTAACAGAAAATAAAAATAAAAATTATTAACCTTCTTCCAAAATTACGGTCAAGAAAGAAAATAGCTACAGAGTTTAAGGTCTCAAAACATCTTGTTAAAATAATAAAGAATCTGGTCAAGGATCAGGGCATACTGCCAGAGTTGGAGAAAAGAAAAGGCTTTCGTATTATCAAATTAAACTGCCAAGAAAGTCCTGAATTTCTTTGACGATGATGAGTACAGCCGCTTATGTCCAGGCAACAAGGACTTTATGTCTGTGAAAATAGATGGTGTAAAAGTTGAAAAGCAAAAGTCGCTGGTGTTGTGCAATTTAAATTAGCTCTACATGGAATTTTAAAAAAAAAATCCCGAATGTGACATTCACTGGTCGAAGATTTGTAAAATGAGGCCAAAATGGTGTATTCTAGCTGAAACTTTGGGGACTCACACAGTCTGCATTGTTTATATAACCAAAATGTCAAACTTATGATCCAAGGAGTGACACTGAATGTCAAATACAAAGACCTTCTTGACATTATGGTTTGTGACATCACTAGTTACAGATGTATGATGGAAGAGCGTGATCAATGGTCAGGACAGTAAGCTCTACTTTAATTGTTTAGTGAATCTGAAGCAAAATTATGTGTTTTGAGAAAACATTTGCTACAAGCAGTGGATCACTGTTGATAGAAAAGAGAGGTTAACTTGGATAAAACCCAGAGATGAATTTTGTGAGATACTTGCAGAGAATCTCGATGGTTTGAAAAAACACCACTACATCTCTAAAGTTCAGTCTCAGTATCTGAAAGATAAAAAGGCGAGTCTAGTAAATTCTGTTTGCCTAGTTCTAGCTGATTTTTCAAAAACTTTTCATTTGTGGTTCAAGATAAGATTTAATCTCATCACTGAGTAAACCGTCCAGCAACAATAAATCCCTTCATGTATTACTACCATTAGGAGGGCCAACTGAGGCACAAGTTGCATTAACATGGTGGCTGTGCACAAATTTTAAACCAACCTGATCAACCACATCAAAGCAACTGTCCTGGAAGTGAGAATCATCTATTTCTCAGATGGTGCCTCAAGCCAGTACAAGAACACATTTTTGTAAACATCTGCAGCCATAAAACAGATTTTGGTCTTAACTGAAAGTGGCACTTCCTTGCTTCCTCATATCTGAAGAATGCTTATGATAGTGTGGGTGGACCTACGAAGAGGGAGGCAACTAAGGCAAGCCTCCAAATACCATTATATAATCAAATTCTGACACCAAATGACCTCTTCAACATTTGCTCACAAAACATAAAAGGAATTGTCTACTTTTATGTTCCAAGTCAAGAGGTTCAGGTTCATGCAGAAAAACTGAGAGAAAGATTCAACAGCTGCCAACAAGTTCCTGGGACCAGGAGTTACCATCAATTTGATTCTCTGTCAGAGAGCAAGATTAAATGCTACTTAATTTCATACTCTGCAGAGAATGAAGAAGTCCAAGTGAGCAAGTCTGCCCTTTCACAATCAGGATCAAAGACACAGTTGCCTGTGTATACAATGGAAATCGGTGGCTGGGGGAAGTGGATGACATCAGTGTGCAGTACAAGGACATTCATATAGTTTTCTACCATCTATTAGGACTCATTTCAGAAGAACACAAGGACTCAATCTATGTTCCTGTGAAAAATATTCTGAAGAAACTGACTGCAATGGAGCCGACAACCTCAACTGGACGATCACACAATATTCAACCTAAACTTTCATGTGCACTCCCAGCGTGCCTAGTCACATCTGTGCCTTAGTACACTGGGCTGCGCCTTTAGCCACTCAATGCAATGTGAATGGGGTGTGGGTGCAACTAAAATAGACACGTATGCTTGTGTGCACGCGCATCGTGGCCAGTGAGAAGCACACACGCCTAATTGCAGCCTCAATGAGTGTGGCTACACCTGTACTGCTGAAACACCAAATGTAATAACTTGTGAGTACATAAAAAGATATTGTTATTAAATATATTAATGCCCTATTGTTAAATATAAATCTGTAAGTTTAGACTGTTTCTATTTTTTATATCAATAACAACTTAATTCTGCCTTTAGTCAAAAACGTAAAATTTTCACAGTAGCTTAGAATCATATGAACCTTGACTTAAGCCAAAAATATATTTTTTCCTATTTTGCCAACCCAAGCTTTTTTGGCCTAAAGTTGGTAAAATTTTGAACGTAATTTTCAAACTCTAATAAAAACAGTAGGACACAAAGACTTTTGGTAACAAACTACTAGTGCATATTTACCTGTGACAAAAAAACTGAAACCCAATATTTCTTTCCAAGATGAGATAATTGAACCTTGAAAAGTCATATTTTTGCTAATATTGTGTTCTCGTTGGGCCCTCTTTTCACGATTAAAGTGAAATAAGGTAATCTATGCATCAAACCAAAAACTTAGCCCAAACTTTGCTCATAACAATGGCTTTTGTCCCAAGGCTCTACCACATCTAAGATTTTTTTTTTTTTTTTAAAAAACATGGTCAAGCAACTAGTATTGGACCACTTTGTACGGATTGATCCTTAGTTTAAATATTTGTGGAGTGTTTGCATTTAAGGAATAGACAAATTAAATGATTTTTAAAAGTAATGTGCATGATGATGAGCTGAGTTTCTGAGGTGGGGGATAAAGGTTTTGGATGTGACATTTGAAGATGTTTTGTAAGGGTGAGAAAGTTGGGAAAAACAAATAAGAAAAGTTGTGGTTTGAAGGATATCTTCAATTTTTTTTTGTCAGGAAGGACTATGTGTTTAAATGAAAAGTATCATTAAATAAAAAAGATTGCTTAGAGTTGTGGACCTAGGAAGGAGTAAATAACTATCTACAACTACATGATTTTACAATATTCATTACGCATCTTCACGGATATTGACTTCAACATGCCTTTTCTTTTAATATGAATCTCTGTCCTTCATGTTCCTTGATTCACATTTTCTCTCAAATTGATTCCACGTGTTTCTGATATCAGTAACCTCTAGGTGAGATTCCTTTGAAGTCCTTGACCTCTGGCACTTTTCGTATTTTGTTTTTTGGTTCTAATTCCACTTTCATGTTTTGGTTTTGTCTTGGTTTTGCCAAAACCACCCTTTCGTGTTTTGGTTTTGATTTTGGATCTGGATGATTTTTGAAAACAAACAAACATAAAAACAGCTAAAATCACAGAATTTTTGGGTAATTTTGCTCCTACGGTATTATTAACCTCAATAACAATCATTTCCACTCATTTCCAGTCTATTCTGAACACCTCACACCTCACAATATTGTTTTTAGGCCAAAAGGTTGCACCAAGGTTGCTGAATGACTAAGCTAAGCGACACAAGTGGACAACACAAACACCTGGCCCATCTAGGAGTTCCACTGCAGTGTCAGACAGGAGGGCAGATATAAAAAAAAGGCCCCAAACAGCACATCATGCAAAGAAGAAAAAGAATTGCAATGAGGTAGTTGTATGACTAAGCCAAGCGACACAAACAATTGGCCCATCTAGGCGTGGCACTGCAGTGGCAGACAGGAGGGCAGATATAAAAAAAAGGCCCCAAACAGCACATCATGCAAAGGAGAAAAAGAATTGCAATGAGGTAGTTGTATGACTAAGCCAAGCGACACAAACAATTGGCCCATCTAGACGTGGCACTGCAGTGGCAGACAGGAGGGCAGATATAAAAAAAGGCCCCAAACAGCACATCATGCAAAGGAGAAAAAGAATTGCAATGAGGTAGTTGTATGACTAAGCCAAGCGACACAAACAATTGGCCCATCTAGACGTGGCACTGCAGTGGCAGACAGGAGGGCAGATATACCAAAAAAAGGCCCCAAAATGCACATCATGCAAAGAAGAAAAAGAATAGCAATGAGGTAGATGTATGACTAAGCCAAGCAACACAAACAATTGGCCCATCTAGTAGTGTCACACACACAGTGGCTGAATGTCGAGAGTGGGCCGCAATTGTTTGGTCCACTGACAGCATCTCCAGCACGCTCCAGTCACTTTTAAAAAAAATCTGCAATTGGTGGACTTATAAGGCAGTACCCCTGGACTACTACAGCAGTACCCCTGGACTCATACGGCAGTGTCACACAGGATGGCATTTTTCAAAATCTAGTCCCCAAACATCACCTCATGCAAAGATGTCAAAGAGGTGCAATGAGGTAGCTGTATGACTAAGCCAAGCGACACAAACAATTCCAACTGGAATTATACGTCCAAATCACTGGAATTATATGTCCAAATCACTGGAATTAATTGGCAAGATCACTATAATTATATGTCCAAATTACTGGAATTAATTGGCAAAATCACTGTAATTAATAATTATACGTCCAAATCACTGGAATTAATTGGCAAAAACACTGTAATTATATGTCCAAATCACTGGAATTAATTGGCAAGATCACTGTAATTAATAATTATACGTCCAAATCACTGGAATTAATTGGCAAAATCACTGTAATTATACATCCAAATCACTGGAATTAATTGGCAAGATCACTGTAATTAGTAATTATGTGTCCAAATCACTGGAATTTATTGGCAAAATCACTGTAATTAGTACTTATATGTCCAAATCACTGTAATTAATTGGCAAGTTCACTGTAATTAATAATTATACATCCAAATCACTGGAATTAATTGGCAAAATCACTGTAATTATACATCCAAATCACTGGAATTAATTGCCAAGATCACTGTAATTAATAATTATACGTCCAAATCACTGGAATGAAATGGCAAAATCTCGCTATCGCCTGCCTAGTGAAGTGGAATCTAGATGGGATTTGGTACCAGGGACACAATACCTCCATCAATTGTCTAAATCCATCTGCACTAATGGTGGATACCGGACGCACGTCTAACACCAACATAAGTGTCAAGGCCTCAGTTATGAGGGCTTCCATCATTATGTGAAGCTGAACCACTAGTCATGAACATAGGCCAGGGCCTCAGCCATTCCTTGCCACTCTATGTCGTAAATGGCATATTGGCAAGTTTATGTTTCTCCTCAGATCATTAATATTTCTTTTTTTGGGGTCTTTTTACTGAACTTTGGCTTTTTGGATTTTACATGCCCTCTACTATCACAATGGGCATCGGCTTTGGCAGACGATGTTGATGGCATTTCATCATCTATGTCATGGCTAGTGGCAGCAGCTTCAGGACTAGGAGGAAGAAGTTCTTGATCTTTCCCTATTTATCCTCCAAATGTTTGTTCTCCACTATTTTTCAGGAGTTATAGAAGACAATATGCGGCACAGGAGTGCGTATCCCTACACCTCACAGGGCAAACCCTGTAAAAATTATTTGGATTAAATATTAATAACCCCTTTATTTGGAGTAAATAATATACAGCACAGGACAGCACCACTGAACTTATATGGCAGCACCACTGGACTGGATTCATACGGAATTATATGGATTTATATGGAATTATATGGCAGGATAACTGGAATTATACAGCAGTATTCTGAGAATTATACGGCAATATCACAGGAATTATACGCCAATGTCACAGGAATTATACACCAGCACAAGACTCGCCACCACACTTTTCCACATCCTCTCACTACACTCTCCGAGACTGGAGGGAAAATGCCCGCGATGCGCGGCTCCTTATATGGAATCCAAATCCTGTGAGAATCCGAAAGCGGGATGATGACGTTTTTCCTCGTTTTGGGTTTCTGAGTCAGATGGGAAAACCCGAGCCTGGCTCGGAACCGGACTCGAATGGTGAAGTTCGGTACAGTTCGGTTCTTTGAGAGCCGAACCCGCTCATCTCTACTAAGAAGGTGTTTAGTTTCTGTGTCCCAATGGAACAAGTGTCAATAATGAGAGACTTAGGGGTATATTCAATTGGTGTCGAATGTCTTATTTTGTCGACAAACAGGGCTTTTTCATAAAAAAAACCATGTCAAATTGGATTCGACAATTCAATACGGCACTTATCGTCAAAAAAACCTGTTGGTTCGATTTCGACATTTGACTATTCGACAGTCGAATGTCTGTAATGTTAAAAAGGCAGCATTTCGACAAAAGCATATTCAATTGAAGAATGTCGAATCGGTATCAGTGCTTTTCGACATTACTTTAGTCAATTTCATTGCGCCAAGTTTTTCTGGGTGTAGTATGGCTGACCGGCGGTCAGGAGACCGCTGGTCAGCTTACTGACACCGGGATCCCGGCAGCATACCGACGCCGGGATCCCGGCGGGGAGGGGTGAGTGCAGCAAGCCCCTTGCGGGCTCGCAGGGCTCGCAGCACTCGCCACGCTGCGGGCTCGGTGGCGACCTGCGGTCGCCACGGGTTCTATTCCCACTCTATGGGTGTCGTGGACACCCACGAGTGGAAATAGTCCCTGTTGGTTGGCATGCCGACCATCGGGATAGTGAGGGGTCGGGATGGTGGAGGAGGTCATGTGACTGTCGGTCTCCCGACCGCCGTCACATGAATACCACCCGTTTTTTTGACATTAGCTGACAAGAAATCTTAAATACTTTTAATTTTGGGTGCTTTTTTGATTTTTAATAGCATATCTATTTATATTTGAAGCAATTATCTACGTGGTTTTGGTATTAATGACCCACATTATTATATTTAGATTTTTACCCAGAATATTTTTCCTGTACTCGGCTGAGGGAAATGTACCCATGATTCCACAGTTTTACCCAGGTTACACTTCTTCAAAGCCACTCCTCCAAAGTCACTCCTGTGTTTGAGACTTCAGGGAGTCGAGCAGCCATTACAGTCAGCTCTTTTGTGGAACAGTTTTTTTAGGGCATTCTGCTTTTTTAACATATATATCCTATTTTTTTTACACTGACTACAATAAAGGAGCCTTTTTCTGACCAGATTGTGATTTTCATGCTGGGGGCAAGTGTGGAGGATGAACAGACTGTGGAACATCAGGATTGTGGTCAGCTAATGCCTGCATTGGGTGAGTCAGTGCTTGCTTCATTTCCACGTCCATGCCAGTATCGCACTAGGCATGTACTTGAGAATCTCTCCCGAGTTTGAGATGATACAAAATTATCACTTATTTGTTCGCGAAATATATTCGCTGTATGATCTGTTGGAGGCCAACCTGGAACCTCAGGCACGGACCAATCACTCAGTCAGTGGTTTCCAGAAACTGCTGGCTACATTACATTTTTTGTCGTCAGGCACATTCCAGCCTACTTTGTCTCAAACGTGCGGTTTTTCACAGCCGACACTGTATAACCCAGGTCATTAAGGCACACCGCAAATTAACGACCCAGTTCATCAGATTTCCAGATATGGACAGCGGATGGCGTGAGATCAAATTAGGCTTTTACAACAAATTTAAATTTCCCAACATTCTGGGCGTGATTGACTGTAGTCACGTGCACATCAGGCCACCACGGAATTCAGAATAATGTTTTGGAACCGAAAACGCTTCCATTCCATGAATATTCAGGCGGTCTGTGATGCCGATATGAAATTTACCAATCTTTTTGTGGGATTTCCTGGGTCATCTCACGGAGTCATCCTAAGCCAGTCATCGCTGTTTCAGGATTTTGAGACAGGAAAAATGCTGGATGGCTGGCTGTTAGGTAAGTTGTTTTTTTTAATATTACCCACCATTTTTCTTTTTCTCATAGGCGATGCATGTTATCCCAACAAACCTTGGCTCTTGACCCCATTGTCTAATCCTGTCTGTGAAGCCCAAGAATGGTACCAAGAGACACACATTGCATTGCGGGGAGTAATTGAGCGTGCCTTCGGTGTACTTAAAAGCCGGTTTTGATGTTTAGACTCTTCCGGTGGTGCTCTTTTATACTCACTGTCGAAGGTTTGCAGCATAGTAAATGCATGTTGTATTCTACACAACATATGTGTCGCAAACCGTTTGCCGGTGACTCTTCGTCGCAGGGCTTTCCGCAACGGGAACCGTTCTTCTGCTCCACCGCTGGGTAAGGACAAAGTAGATGAATCTCGAAGAATTTTGATTGAGACGTATTTTTCCTCAGCCTGTGAGTATACTTGTAATATTTGTATTGTCATGTAAAATCAGTGTGTCATATTTTTAATTAAATTGATGTGTTTTTTTTATTACAGAGTTGTCCTATTGATATCCCTATTGATGTCCCTATTGATATCCCGTTGATGTCCCGTTGACGTCCCGTTAATGTCCTGTTATTCACAAGTTACATTCTGTTGATGGGTTGTTGCAGTTCTTCTGCCAGTTTACCCCCCTCTACTATGGATGGCCTACTTGTGATGTGGACCTGCCCCACCGCCATGTTACAAAGACACCCTTCAGGTGAGATGTATTCAAATATGACACGCTTCAAATTACCTTGAACTTAATCCTTTTTCTCTTCCACAGGTCCTACGGAGTAGCCCTCCCAAAGTGAAAAGTACCCTCTACGGATGTAAAGTGACACTACAGTATGTATGTCTAGATATAGCTCCTTGGTAGTACCCTTTCGGGGGTGGGGGAGGAGAACACATATTAAATTGAAACAATACAAAGAAACAAACAAACTAATGGGAGGGAGAAAAGGGGAAGCAGAAAAAAATAACATAAATAATGAAATAATATAACCACGCTATCATCTGTGGGGGCTGTCCTGATCCTCTTCCTCCGGAGGTGGCGATGGTGTCCTTGGCGGCTGCTGAGTGCGTTGGATTGGACTTGGTGGGCATGCTGGTGTAGAGGTTGAGGCCGGTGTTGGTGGTGGAGGCATCTGGTAAGTGGGGTACATCCCTGTATATCCTTGGTACTGCTGTGACTGTCCATACCAGGATTGTGGTGGAGCAAGGGCAGGAGGCGTCAGTGTGGCTTGTGGTGGCGGATGTGGTTGTTGACCAGCATGTTGATGAGCTGGCTCTGGGAGTTTTTCGTAGATCATCTGTAGCTTTGTTGCGATGATCTGTTGGCTGGCTGCGGAATGTCGCTGGCTCTCCGACATGTTGTGAACGCTGTGTGACTGGCATGCCTTGTTATCCACCAGCCGGTTGATGGATGTGACCAGAACGTGAAGGATGTGCATAGTCTCCCTGTGATCTGCCTGCCTGGTCTTTCACATTTCTGCCATGCTGTCGGCAAGAGCCTTTTGCATTTCAACCATACTGGTTGTCATCTTCTCCATTGACTTCTCAATGGCATCCAGTCTGGTGTCAACAACATCCCGAAAACTCTCCTGGCGGACGGTCCTGCATCTCTGTTGCCAGGGTGTTTACCCTTTGAATCTTTGAGGGATCCTGCCCTTGCTGAATGTCTGCCACCAATTGCATTTGTGCAGCTGCAAAGAAAATTATAAATAAATTAGACGACACATTCCTACATACGTTTGTTAGTTCACAAAGATTTTTTTTACAAAATTTGTTTTATCTAATTACTTACACAGGGATGTAGAAACTGTGGGCTGCTGCAATTCCACCTCGTTGTCTTCCTGTAACAGATCCGGCCTGAAGTAGGGACCAATCCCTGGCGCAAATCCGCTGCTGGTCCATGGCACATCTGTTTGCAAAAGTACACAAAAAATAATAAGTTAGTAAACTATACAAAATGGTGAACAAAAAAAATCAATGGATTGATATATTAACCTTCTGCATTCTGTGGTGCCGCTGCCCCAGGAGCTTCTCTGGGCCTCAAATCTGTAGACTTTTCTAGGGTATGGCTGGATGCGTCTGCACGGCTGTCATCAAACCCTACAAATGTCTCATCGGTTAACCCTGTCGACTCAAACAGCTCAGGTGATGGGTCCACAAGGGTAATGTCTTCTTGAGGCTCGTTGGTCACAGTCTCTAAGCTCCTGGAGGGTAAATCACAAGCTGGGGATGCACTGCGTACTGTTGAAATTTGGCGCCCAGGTGCTGATCAGGGCGCTGATGATGTCCATCGTGCAGGTGATGGTCTGCCCGCTGGTGATGCCTGTCACGCAGGTGATGGTCTGCGCGCTGATGATGTCTGGCACGCAGGTGATGGTCTGCGCGCTGATGATGTCTGGTGCACAGGTGATGGTCTGCGCGCTGGTGATGTCCTGCGCGCAGGTGATGTTCTGCATGCTGGTGATGTTCTGTGCGATGGTGATGTCCTGAGCGCAGATGATGTCCTCTGGGCAGGCGTGTCTAGGGGAAAGATCAAACACATTAGCAAATAAAAAAATAATAGTTTAGTGCAGCTCATCTGATTGTATTCTTACCATCACGCCTCCTTTTGGACTGCTGTGCTCCCGCCGTCTTCCATCTTCTGGGCGGTTCTTCCTCCTCGGGAAAGCCAGCAGGACGGGTGGAGTCCACAGCTCCGCGAACTCCTTGGACCATGACAAGGTTCATGCGCCTTTTTATAACTTCCTCCCAGGGCAGCCACTTGAAATTGAGAGGCGGACTACCTCCGGTTCTTGTCTCATGTCGGCGCTTAATCCCCATTTTTTTTTTTTAGTCTGTCTACGGCAATCACTGTACTGCTTTATGCAGTTTCTGGTGCTCCAGCGGTTTCTAGATACTGCAGTGACTTGACTCGTGATGGTGTCCCAGATCTTACTCTTTGTCTTTGCTGCTGTTATCTGTGCCCTTGGTCCATACAGAACATCATAGGAGCTGTTGATGCCATCCACTAGGGCACCGTTTTCCGCCTCTGTGTACCGGGGTCCACGTGGAATCTTCCGTCCTGTGTCTTCTCCATTGGCTTCCTCCTCTGACTGATCCTCTGGCTGGCTTCTTGCCTTTTAGTGAAATAAAACATGCAATTAATACTATCACAATGATCTGTAGGTGTCCCTGGGAGTGTGTCAGTGTCCCTGGCAGTGCACAAAGATACCTGTAGGTGTGCCTTGTGGTGTGTCGGTGTGCCTGTCAGTGCGCAAACTAGCCCATGGGTGTGTCAAGTTGGATGCTATTGTGGCTGCAGGTGCAGAAAGTAATTACCTGTCTTGGCCTTTTCTTTTTCTTTCTACTTTCTTGTTGGTCCCTTGATGACCGCGGCTGATTGCTGGATGCCTGTTCGGCCATCTCCTCCTCCTGGGTCGGCGCCCACTCCTCGTTGCTTTCCAGCAATTCTTCTGAGGAGTGGGGGGGAAGGGGGGGATCGGGGACGCTGGTCCCCGGACATCCCTGGTGTAAAAAGAAAAAGAAAAAATATTTTTACATATGTACCCCAAAACACACAACCAAACACACCAAAAACAAAACACAGAGACGCGCACCCCACATTACATAATTTATTTTATAAAAAAAAACATGAAAGCCACCCCTGCACCACAACATCTCATGCTGCTAGTACACCAGTGTTTAAGCATGACCAAAAACACATTAGCACATTTAAAAAAAAACATGAAAAACCACGCCCAAACAACCCAAAAAGCCAGTAAATGTGCCAGCAACATGACATGTTGGGGTGCACCAGTGCTCAAGCATGACCAAACACATTAAAAAACATGAAAAACCACGCCCAAACAACCCAAAAAGCCAGTAAAGCCACCCCATGTCATGCTGCTGGTACACCAGTGCTCAAGCATGACCAAACACATCAGCACATTAAAAAAAACATGAAAACCATGCCCAAACAACCCAAAAAGCCAGTAAATGTGCCAGCAGCATGACATGTTGAGGTGTACCAGTGCTTCAGCATGACCAAACACATTAGCACATTTAAAAAAAACATGAAAAAACCAGCTCAAACAACCCAAAAAGCCAGTAAATGTGCCAGCAGCATGACATGTTGGAGTGCACCAGTGCTCAAGCATGACCAAACACATTAAAAAAAACCATGAAAAAACACCCAAAAAGTCAGTAAAGCCACCCCAACATATCATGCTGCTGGTACACCAGTGCTCAAGCATGACCAAACACATTAGCACATTAAAAAAACATGAAAAACCATGCCCAAACAACCCAAAAACCCATTAAATGTGCCAGCAGCATAACATGTTGGGGTACACTAGTGTTAGGTTCCTGGTGCTCAGAACAAGGGAGATGTTGCGTAGTGAGTCCAGAGCACCAGAACGTGACGCTGAAATAAGGTGTGGTGTGGAAATAGCCCCTAGCACCCTACCTCCATTGTTTCACCCGTGTGGTCAGTTCACGCCTGAGTGACAGGATAATAACAAGGGGACCTCTAACTAAAGCAAACAGAAGGCTAGGGGCTACTAACAACCCTAAAACTAAATATATGTGCGGCACGCCGCCAAAGGAAAAGAACTACAAAGGAAATGCTGTCCACACGCCGACACAATACTGTTGTGTACCAGCGGTGACAGCATAAGCAGAACCCTCTGCAAACACCAGTAACAAATATAACCAAAGAATACTGCGGCCTAGGCAGACGGACGCGGCAAAGCCGCTACTCACGGAACCAGTACAAATACTGGCAAACGGACAGGAACCCCCAATGTAGCCGACACAGACTCTCAGAACCGGAGGACAGGCAGAATCCCAAACGACAGACCGGTGGACACCAAGAAGCCAGATACTCGACCAGGCACAGACAAAGCCACAGGACTTCTGGACAGGAACGCTTCACGGCAGGACACGGGATCAGACACTGGAACCGACACTGGAACCGACACTGGAAGCAGCTAGACAGACACTGCTAGACAGGAGCTCAGGAACTGGCAGGGACTAGCTCAGAACTCAAGAACTCTGGAACTATCACCAGCGTCTGTGTATTGCACTGAGCCAGAATATAACAGAGTCCTAATTAATTATGTCGTGCAGCTGCCCTGCTGCACAACTGAGAGGTGCAATTAACAGACAGGTGAGGCTGAACACATGGGAACAAGCTGCAATTACACAGACTCACAACCGGCAGCAAACAAGAGTCTTCTTAAACCAGAGCAACGGGAAATCCTGGCCTGCAAGACAACTATAAACATAAAATACATAACCAAAATGCAAAACAGGAATGAGCCACAGCCGTGGCTCATAACAGTACCCCCCCCTTGAGGAGGGGTCAACGGACCCCAAAATTCAGACTTTCCAAAACAAGGGATACCAAAAAAAACCTGACACACTGGTCTAACAGGCAAGGAAACAGAAAAAAGCTGTGGCAACAGCTTGTAACAGTGCCCCCCCCCCCCCCCCTTGACGGTGGCCCCTGGACACAAGACAAGGAAAAAAAATATATTTTTTTTTATATATCAAGGCAAGAGTCAATAATTATTTCTTTTTCTTCTTCTTCTTATTTTTACAAAGTTCTTGAGGTCCGACCAAGGTAATTCCCCAAACATTGTCTGAACTGATGGTACCTCCCAGCAAGGCTGGGTTCAAATCAGAGATTGGTTTCTTAACCTTGGGAGCTGAACTTTAAGGCAAAGTACTACTATTGGAAGAAGACAGAAAAGCACATCCTGCAGTCAAAACAATGGGCTGAGACTCTTGTGCCGAGTTTACAGTATACAGTGAACTCTCAGCAGATAAGACGGGTGACCTAGAGGAACCTGAACCAATTTCTTTGGAACCATATCTTTTAATAACTGCATCACTAAATGCTGGGGGATCCTGAAGAATGGGATCTTCAGTTTTCATTAAATTGGATGCCCACTCAAAAGGCTCCCCTCTAAAGGAATATATCAGATAGAGCACAAGGTTCTCTGAAGTGATGCCCAGAAATGGTCTAGACAACATAATGATGTAATAGTGTTTGTAAAGCGCCAGAAGTTGGACTAAGTCCCCATCAAAGATTATAGGTGTTGAGATATCAACAGAGTCAGGATCTGCTTCCTTCCCATCTGACTAACTAGAATGCTTTGCTAGGACCTGGTCACTACTGACCTTACTATAGGCTGAGACTTTCTGAACCCCACCTGGGGCAGTGACTTTCTGAACCCCACCTGGGGCAGTGACCCTCGGAACCCCACCTGGGGCAGTGACCCTCAGAACCCCACCTGGGGCAGTGACCCTCGGAACCCCACCCGGGGCAGTGACTTTCTGAACCCCACCCAGGGCAGTGACTTTCTGAACCCCACCCAGGGCAGTGGCCCTCGGAACCCCACCCGGGGAAGTGACTTTCTGAACCCCACCCGGGGCAGTGGCCCTCAGAACCCCCTCTAGGGCAGTGGCCTTCGGGAACCCCGCTGGGGGCAGCACCTCAAATTCTTTTACTGGGACCGGGCCGTCAGCCTCCCTCTCTGGGACCGGGCCGTCAGCCTCCCTCTCTGGGACCGGGCCGTCACCCTACCTCTCTGAGTCGATAATTATCGAAACTTCTCCCGGGACAATGACTTCCGGGACTTTTGCTGAAGCTATAACCTTCAGAACCTCCACTAACGCTATTCCTCTTGAGTCCTTTCCTGGGGAAGCGACTTCTAGACCCTTCTATGGGGCGGTGTCTCTCGAGACCCCACTTGGAGATATTACTTCAAAGATCCCATCTGGGGTTTTGCTTCTCGAGTTCCCTTCTAGAACTATGGTTTTAGACACCTTCTCTGGAGTTGCGCTTTTCAAGTCCCTACCTGGGTTACAGCTTCTGAGACCCCTTCTGGTATTGACACCTGAGCTATAATATTCGATGTCCCTCTATGACCCAGGGCATCGGGTACCGCTCCAGGACTCTGGGCATCGGGTACCGCTCCAGGACTCTGGGCATCGGGTACCGCTCCAGGACTCTGGGCATCGGGTACCGCTCCAGGACCCTGGGCATCGGGCACCGCTCCAGGACCCTGGGCATCGGGCACCACTCCAGGACCCTGGGCATCGGGCACCACTCCAGGACCCCGGGCATCAGGCACCACTCCAGGACCCCGGGCATCGGGCACCACTACAGGACCCCGGGCATCAGGCACCACTCCAGGACCACGGCATTGGGCACCACTACAGGACCCCGGGCATTGGGCACCACTCCAGGACCCCGGGCATCGGGCACCACTCCAGAACGCCGGGCATCAGGCACCACTCCAGGACCCCGGGCATCGGGCACCACTCCAGGGGTTTGCAACTCTGCTTCAACAGGAAAATCAAGAGAGGAGAGAAACATTCTCCTTTGGTTCCTGAATCTATAATGGGGCTCCCTAGCCCAAGGACCCCAATTATAGGACAGAGTGCTTTTTAGTGTGGGTTGTGTGACAAGTACCTCTGCCACAGTAGAGACAGGAGTAGGTCTTGTATCCTGACTCAACTTGGCCAGAGGGCAGGACTTTTCGCCACATTTTGGCTTGCGCAACTCACAGGTCTGCAGATAGTGGCCTAAACCCCCACAATATAGGCATAAATTTAAGTTTCTGCGACGCAGACGCTCCTCTTCTGAGAGCCTGGGCCACAGAAAACTTTTAAACTTTTTCTCTCCAACTGAACCTGAGGATTCTCTTGTCACCATATTGTGAGCAAGAGTCTCTTTAGAGGTAGATGAACTCTCAACAACTTCTGGCAAGATAAGCAAAATTTTAGTCAGAAGGTTTTGCAGTTGCTTTAAGGATTGCTGCAAAACTTCCAGTCGCTCAGGTTTCAAAGCACTGAAAGCAGAGTTCAGGCCTGAGAGAGACGCCTGCAGGGCTTGCATAGTTGGCATAGGAGGATTTTAAACTAGACAAGACAAGACTAAACTAGACTAGACAAGACAAGACTGGACTGGATTTTTTTTTTAAACTAGACAAGACTGGATTCTGCACACCGGACTGGATTCTGCACACCGGACTGGATTCTGCACACTGATTTTTAGACAGGACTGGATTCTGCACACCGGACTGGATTCTGCACACTGAATTCTAGACAGGACTGGATTCTGCACACCGGACTGGATTCTGCACACTGAATTCTAGACAGGACTGGATTCTGCACACCGGACTGGATTCTGCACACTGAATTCTAGACAGGACTGGATTCTAAACACCGGACTGGATTCTGCACACTGAATTCTAGACAGGACTGGATTCTAAACACCGGACTGTATTCTGCACACTGAATTCTAGACAGGACTGGATTCTAAACACCGGACTCAATTCTAAACACTGAATTCTAGACAAGACACTGGACCAAAAAAGAAAAAACTACTATTTAGCTTTGTTTCTTTTTTGTTGTATGGCTGGTAATAATGTTAGGTTCCTGGTGCTCAGAACAAGGGAGATGTTGCGTAGTGAGTCCAGAGCAACAGAACGTGACGCTGAAATAAGGTGTGGTGTGGAAATAGCCCCTAGCACCCTACCTCCATTGTTTCACCCATGTGGTCAGTTCACGCCTGAGTGACTATGGTTTCTTGGGCCCACGGCAGCCGCGTTTGAAGGGCGGATTAGGTCTGCCCAACTCCGATGCCCCCAGGTCTTAGAGTGAGACAAGGCGTGAACCGAGACAGGATAATAACAAGGGGACTTCTAACTAAAGCAAACAGAAGGCTAGGGGCTACTAACAACCCTAAAACTAAATATATGTGCGGCACGCCGCCAAAGGAAAAGAACAACAAAGGAAAGCTGTCCACACGCCGACACAATACTGTTGTGTACCGGCGGTGACAGCATAAGCAGAACCCTCTGCAAAACACCAGTAACAAATATAACCAAAGAATACTGCGGCCTAGGCAGACGGACGTGGCAAAGCCGCTACTCATGGAACCAGTACAAATACTGGCAAACGGACAGGAACCCCTAATGTAGCCGACACAGACTCTCAGAACTGGAGGACAGGCAGAATCCCAAACGACAGACCGGTGGACACCAAGAAGCCAGATACTCGACCAGGCACAGACAAAGCCAAAGGACTTCTGGACAGGAATGCTTCACGGCAGGACACGGGATCAGACACTGGAACCGACACTGGAACCGATACTGGAACCGACACTGGAAGCAGCTAGACAGACACTGCTAGACAGGAGCTCAGGAACTGGCAGGGACTAGCTCAGAACTCAAGAACTCTGGAACTATCACCAGCATCTGTGTATTGCACTGAGCCAGAATATAACAGAGAGTCCTAATTAATGATGTCGTGCAGCTGCCCTGCTGCACAACTGAGAGGTGCAATTAACAGACAGGTGAGGCTGAACACATGGGAACAAGCTGCAATTACACAGACTCACCACCGGCAGCAAACAAGAGTCTTCTTAAACCAGAGCAACAGGAAATCCTGGCCTGCAAGACAACTATAAACATAAAATACATAACCAAAATGCAAAACAGGAATGAGCCACAGACGTGGCTCATAACAACTAGTGCTCATGCATGACCAAACACATAAAAAAAAACATGAAAAACCACACCCAAACAACCCAAAAAGCCAGTAAATCCACCCCAACATGTCATGCTGCTGGCACACCAGTGCTCAAGCATGACCAAAAACACATTAGCACATTAAAAAAACATGAAAAACCATGCCCAAACAACCCAAAAAGCCAATAAATGTGCCAGCAGCATGACATGTTGAGGTGCACCAATGCTCAAGCATGACCAAACACATAAAAAAAACATGAAAAACCACACCCAAACAACCCAAAAAGCCAGTAAATGTACCAGCAGCATGACATGTTGGGGTGCACCAGTGCTCCAGCATGACCAAACACATTAAAAACCATGAAAAACCACCCAAAAGTCAGTAAAGCCACCCCAACATGTCATGCTGCTGGTACACCAGTGCTCAAGCATGACCAAACACGTTAGCACATAAAAAAAACATGAAAAACCATGCCCAAACAACCCAAAAAGCCATTAAATGTGCCAGCAGCATAACATGTTGGGGTACACTAGTGCTCAAGCATGACCAAACACATAAAAAAAACCATGAAAAACCACACCCAAACAACCCAAAAAGCCAGTAAATCCACCCCAACATGTCATGCTGCTGGTACACCAGTGCTCAAACATGACCAAAAACACATTAGCACATAAAAAAAACATGAAAAACGACGCCCAAACAACCCAAAAAGCCAATAAATGTGCCAGCAGCATGACATGTTGAGGGGCACCAGTGCTCAAGCATTACCAAACACATTTAAAAAAAACATGAAAACCCACACCCAAACAACCCAAAAAGCCAGTAAATGTACCAGCAGCATGACATGTTGGGGTGCACCAGTGCTCCAGCATGACCAAACACATTAAAAAACCATGAAAAACCACCCAAAAAGTCAGTAAAGCCACCCCAACAGGTCATGCTGCTGGTACACAAGTGCTCAAGAATGACCAAACACATTAGCACATTTAAAAAAAAACATGAAAAACCACGCCCAAACAACCCAAAAAAACAGTAAATGTGCCAGCAGCATGACATGTTGGAGTGCACTAGTGCTCAAGCATGACCAAACACATTTAAAAATAAAACCATGAAAAACCACGCTCTAACCACCCAAAAAGCCATTAAAGCCACCCCAACATGTCATGCTGCTGGTACACCAGTGCTCAAGCATGACCAAACACATTAGCACATTAAAAAAACATGAAAAACCATGCCCAAACAACCCAAAAAGCCAGTAAAGCCTCCCAACATGTCATGCTGCTGGTACACCAGTGCTCAAGCATGACCAAACACATTAGCACATAAAAAAAAAAATGAAAAACCATGCCCAAACAACCCAAAAAGCCAATAAATGTGCCAGCAGCATGACATGTTGGGGTGCACCAGTGCTCAAGCATGACCAAACACATTAAAAAAACATGAAAAACCACACCCAAACAACCCAAAAAGCCAGTAAAGCCACCCCAACATGTCATGTTGCTGGTACACCAGTGCTCAAGCATGACCAAACACATTAGCACATTTAAAAAAACATGAAAAACCACACCCAAACAACCCAAAAAGCCAGTAAATGGGCCAGCAGCATGACATGTTGGGGGGCACCAGTGCTCAAGCATGACCAAACACATTAGCACATTAAACAAACCATGAAAAACCACACCCAAACAACCCAAAAAGCCAGTAAATGTACCAGCAGCATGACATGTTGGGGTACATCAGTGCTCAAGCATGATCAAACACATTAAAAAAACATGAAAAAACACCCAAAAAGCCAGTAAAGCCACCCCAACATGTCATGCTGCTGGTACACCAGTGCTCAAGCATGATCAAACACACATTAGCACATAATAAAAACCATGAAAATCAACACCCAAACAACCCAAAAGGCCAGTAAATGCTTCCCTGTACCCCAACATGTCATGCTGGTAGTACACCAGTGTTGAAGCATGACCAAAAACACATTTTAGCAAATATTTAAAAAAAAAATGAAAAACCATCCCCAAACACAAAACTCCACTAAAATCATGCAGCAATATAAGCAGGACCTTCAAAATACACACCTGTACACATATACATACCCCAAACACACCCAAGATGCACCATATGTACACCTCATGCCCCCCACCACCCAAACATTACACACTGCACTCATACCTCATACAAAACAGTAGCCAAGCACTCAAAACAACACCCATACACTACACAAACACCTACATGCAACGCCAGACCACAAATGTCAAATTCGCTCCAAAAATGACTCTCCTCCGAGGTGGCAGGTCTTCTATCCGTCCTTGATCAAAGTCTGCTGGGTGTGTAAACGATACCACAGCAAGCAAAACCAAATTGATCACTCTGCAGCTCTGCAGGTTCATAAAATGGCTGCTGAGCACGCAGCAAACAAGCCCTATATATGATTCCAAACGGCGGGAAGTCAAATCCAGGCCGCCCACTATACAACGATTGGTCCGTTTTCAACCGGGGGTATGTCGAATCCGTTTTTAATTGAATATGTCGAATTGAGTGTCCTGGGTGGAGGGTTTCGGCTGTCGAATAGTGTCGAATCAGAAAAATTACGAATCCACGCCGGGATTCGACACCAATTGAATATACCCCTTTGTGGAGGTAGACATTCTGTGAGTGTCAAATAGAGATGTCTTAAATAGATGATTCCCCTCACTTTTCTAAATACCTACTAACCACTTAACTGATGATTTCCCCCCCCCCCCAAAAAAAACGCTCTGAAATTGTCGGGTTTTTTTATGTGTGAATTAGGTGAAGAACATGAATATAACCCTATCCAAAATGATTTTAGTTAAACTATATATATATATATATATATATATAACTTTTAAAAAACATTTTTTAAAACATCAAAGCATTGATCGGGAACATTGTGACCATCGGAACATCGGAAACATTGCGACCATCAAAATGAAAGCCGGGACAGCCTCCAGGTACACAGGGGGTGGCTTGGGAGGGTTAATTTACACCCCCAGCGGCTGCTATTGTCTGCAGCCGCTAGAGAGGGATGTCCTGCCGTGAAGACCGATCAGTAGGGGAGAGTGCAGGGAGGCAGAGGGACCTTCCGGTCCCTCTGACAGCAGCAGCGTAGGGAAGTTTCCCTTCCCTACGCTGCTAACACTGTTTATCTGACTAGTCGCATCCTGTACGACAAGGTCAGATAAAGCACTTGCAGGCATGGTCGCATCTGATGCGACCATGCCAGGCAAGTGGTTAAGGTAATTGTATTAGAAGAAGGTAACTGCACAAAACAGGATGTCTTTGACTCTGATGTATCATTCAGAGTGGGATATGTTTCTTCTAATTGCCTCAGAAGTCAGAAAAATGTCGGAGCATTGGAGATACAGCTATTTTTTTAGAAATCTATTTCAAAACCTTATCTGTCTGTATGAGTTTAATTAACCTTTTTTTTTTTAAACAACCCTTCTATTTTTTTTTCTTGAAAATCGTTTTTATTGGGAAAAATACGTTGACATGCAAGCATTGCAAGTACAGGAAATCTGTTCTGTGACCACCTGCATATCCTTTTATTTATGTATAGGAATCCAAAACATACTCTGATATTTTCACCTCTACCTTATCTTGAACCTTATTTGTTAAAAAGGCAATCAAGTTTTTATTAATCAAGCTGTTCATAATCATGATCAATATTTTATTCATGAACTAAATAAAGGTTAAGTTTTATATGAAATTCACATCTGACAAAAAAATTTTGTTAATATTCATGAAAGAGTGCTCCCAGAAAAGAGTAATTTTGTCTTTTTTCTCTCTTTTTCCCTCAAGTACAGCTCCACACGCCTAATAAGCAGTTTTATATTTTCATTGGTGCATTGCTCTGGCTCCTGATCTCTGATACCAAAGTCCCCAGTACCTCCTGAAAGGTGGGACTCTCTAGTTTTTTTTTATCTTATTCAAAGCTAAGAAATACAGTATATTTCAAGGAACTAGAGATATCTTCGGTCAAGCAAGCTGCCCTCTCACCAGAAAATGGTGAATATTAAGCCCACTCCACTATCCTCCCCTCCCCTACATATTAAACACCCCTTACCACCCTGGAAGTTATGTACCAGGGCCCCATTCATTCAGCGCAATGCCCCCTTCTACAGTTTAGTGTTCTCCCTACCACGCCCCATCTGTGTAGTAAAGGAGTAATTAGCAGAAATTACTGCTCCAGGTCCTACATGCGAGCAGAAGATAGAACATCCCCTACCTCCTGCGGGACATCAAAGTTGCCGCTGATAGCACCGCCTTCCTGCTGTTAAGACAGCCCTGTGTTTAAAGGTGACTTATATGTGTAATTTAAAGATAAAGATAAAAGTGGAGAACCAAAATGAAGATAGAAAAGGAAAGTGAGGGGTAGTAAGAGAGGAAAGAGGAGGGGGAAGGGAGTGGCGATGGATCTGGCCACTCAAGGCCCAACAGATTGGTCTATTTAGAGGAAACCCTGGAAACACTACTTGATCTGTAGGTTATTTTCTGTT
The DNA here is from genome assembly GCF_028390025.1 of Pseudophryne corroboree. Lineage (NCBI taxonomy): Eukaryota > Metazoa > Chordata > Amphibia > Anura > Myobatrachidae > Pseudophryne > Pseudophryne corroboree. The sequence continues at coordinate 517,769,379 of NC_086444.1, read as the reverse complement.
GGGAGAGACTCAATATAATTTTCCCATAAATAAAAGAATTTTTTGGTATGTTGTTCCTTATGCAGTGAGGTTTCCAACCAATCCATCTTGAAGATAAAGAATATTTTGTCCTTAAACATATTAATATTAGGGGGAGAGGAGGATAACCATTGTTGTATGATACATTTGCAGAGATAATAGAAAGAAGTTTCTGTGCTTGAAGTGATGTATGACTACTTAGATCAAGAATACCCAAAATTGCCCATTCAGGAGTAATCGTGCAGTTCAATAATATATTGGAAAACATGAATTTTTGTACCTGTCTCCAAAAGAGTTTAATCGAATGGCAACCCCAGAAAGAATTAATTAAAATTGCAGGAGAAAAATTGCATTTGGGGCAGCTAGAAGAGTCAGAGCGGCTTATGACATTTGCCCTGGAAGGAGATAGGTAACCCCTATAAAATAGTTTATAAACCTTTTCTATATACAACATAGCATATAGGGTGTTCAATGAGTATAGCAAGGTAGATAAGAATTTTTCTGGTTGTATGTGTGTAAAATGATCTTTCCATTCATATCATGCCTGTGCAAAATTCATGGGAAGTAGTTGGAGAGCGGACTAGTGAATGAAAAAAGGAGATTGGTCTAGGAGGTTGAAGCAGAAGTAGGAATGTTGCATCTAATTTGTTATTCCAGTCAATTGGTGTTAAATTGTGTAGTACTGATTTAGCATAATGTCTAGCTTGAAAAAGTGCAAATATATCATTTTTGGTAAAATCGTATTTAGCTATTGCTTGTTCAATTGATAGTAAAGAGAGATTCATTGGGTTAACTAAGTGCCTTATAGAGTACAGGGACAACTCTGACCAAGATTTAAAGGGTTGTTTGGCATGTCCTTTCTGAAATGTCTGATTTCCCATAAACGGGAGGAACAATAAATGTATATATTGCAGTTTCCATGTTTTCCGCAGTTTAAACCACACTGACCTTGTGGAGACCAGCAAAAGGTTATCTAGGCAACAATTTGGAATGTCTTTTTTGGACATGTGTAAGAAAGCAATTAGGTGGATATCTGGTAAGAGTTGTTGTTACAGCTCTACGTTGGCATATTGACTATGTTGAGAAAGCCAATCTTTGATATATCTACATATAACCGCCTGGTTATAGGACATCAGGTGTGGGATATTTATTACACCTTCCATCTGGCGAAAGGCAGCATTTAAGGATTTTTCGTCGTTATTGGTCAAAATTATGGGTAAAAGCTGTAAGGGATATAAGATTTTAGGGAAGGATGTCGCAACCCTTCTATTTAAAAAAAATATTTCTCCTTGATTCTGGAGAAGTGAGAAATTCTGTTGAATACTGGATGGACTTCTCTTTCCCCTTGGATATGTACTTGGCCCTTTATGCCACTGATTTTAGTATACTTAAAATATATTGTTTCTCATTACTTTGTTTATATTTACAAATTGTACAACCTTATTGTGAGTCCATTATATTATTAGTCAGTTCCACCTCCTTGGATCATGTTGTACAGGATAACTTATAACTTCAACTGACAAGTTTTCTTATTTGAGTAGATATTAGCCAGATTATCAAATGAGATCCTTATTACTGTACTTTTATAATTACTTAACCCTGTAAAATACTAAGACCTATGAATATCATATTGGTCTTTCATCACAATATTCTGCATTTGTTGATGTTTCAGTAAAAAAAGTCAAACATTTGCCACCTCACTGACCATGCAATTGCTCTATAGATATTACCTTGCTACCTCCTTGATAGGTATATCTGATCCCTCCTCCTGAAACTCAAGAATTGTCAGAATATATTCAGAAGAACATTCACAGAGACTCCAGTCGAAGTCTACCTACCTTTGTTGTAGAGAATAAAGGTGATTTCCTCAGACCATGCATTAACTATCATGTTCTCAATAACTTCACAGCGAAGAACCACTATTCATAGAAACACATATGATACTTTATAGAAATATCTTTACTATATTGGACATTCACGTGCATACAATATGATCCATATATGATATCGCCACCTTAATCAGGAACATTCAACATGTGTCTCTACAGCTGCTGTGGAACTACACATCACAACATGACAAGCCACAGTTTTAGTATTTCCTAATTGTAAAACTGTGGCAGAACATGACAGGAAGCATGCTCTGCATATAGATAAGTCCTAGATACATTCTGGGGATTCTTGAAATTGCAGATATCACCAAAAACAGGTGTTTTGGGAGAATATCCCACAAATTTATTTTGAGAAATATGTCCCTTAGTATAGTCTGCCTGTAGTATACCTATGTTAATGCTTACTTCCTCAATGTCCTCTTTTGTCTGTTACATGTAATACCTTAATCTTGTCTCAGGTCTATTATCTCGATTACCAGGCTTATTACCCCCTCTTGGCCTATCCCACTCCCACAGTACAGCAATGCAATGAATAGATGTCATCCATAATCCTCGCTTTCAGTTTCAGAAGATTCTTATATGAGAACATTGCCCTCTACCCCGCCCCCAACACACACCCATGTAGATTTCAAGCTTGGATATCCTCTGTCCCCCATCCATTTCTAATTAATTTCCTAGGTAATTTCTCCCTAATTTGTCCCATATGCACTTTAGGGCCAATGATGCAGAGTTGAACACAAGTCCCTTTGGGAATGGATTTTGTGAGTTTTGTCATTACGCATGATCCGGGGTGGAACATACACAACTATGGGTGATGCTGAGTCATATGTAACTCAGTCATATCTCCACTTGTTTAAGGAATGCAACAAGGTGGAAATGCAGAAATTTGCACGTAGACCAAGTTTAGCTATTGCATGTCAATGGGATTGCGCACTAGGCTGTCACACGCCATAGGTGGCGTTCACCGCGCTTACCCCTGCATGCCTGCTGGTCTGTGTTGCGACCTCTGCCTACGATGGTCCACGGGCTCCGGTGCCTGGCTTGCGCGGCTCCCGGCGGTTCCCCGGGGCAGGGGCGCCGCCATGACACCCGGCATCACATGGGCGGGGAGCAAGTGACGTCATCAGACTGTTCCGCCAATCCAGCGGAGGCGGGAGATTCAAAGGCAGACGCCGGGCAGCGCCTCGGCGCCTGAGTATCGTCTTTTCCCCTTAAGTGGATGCCAGTGCTCTTGTTCCCGGCGAGTCTCTCTGCAGTCGTACCCTAGTGTCTCCGGCGCTTCCAGGTGCTGCACAGTTCCAGCGCATACAGCGGCTGGTGTGTTCCTCTGCAATCCAGTCACCAGTGCTTCTTGAAGTCAGCGTGGGCTGTGGGCTAAACGCCGCTCTCAAGTTCTACAAGTCTTCAGTGTCTTTAAACACCGCTCTCAAGTTCTACATGTCTCCAGTGTCTTTAAACACCGCTCTCAAGTTCTAAAGTCATCTGTGTCTTTAAACACCGCTCTCAAGTTCTACAGTGTCTTTAATCATCTCTCACAAGTCATAACAAATCATCAGTGTCTTTAACCACCATTCTCAAAGTTCTACAGTGTCTTTAATCACCGCTCTCAAGTCATACAAATCATCGGTGTCTTTAACCACCGCTCACAAGTTTTATAAATCATCAGTATCTTTAGTCACCGTTCTCAAGTCATACAAATCATCAGCAACCATCGCTCACAAGTGTTTCAAATCATCAGAGTCTTTAACCACCGTTCACCAGTTCTTCAAATCATCAGTATCTTTAACATTGCTCACAAGTTCTCCCATAGGCCTGGACATTCCCTCCATACGTTCCTTCTCTGCTATGTGACATTGTGTTGCTCCCTTCCTGCAATAAAGTTCTTTAATATTTTCACCAAGCTTTACTGTCAGAGTCCTGTATGAGGAAGACCTATATCAAGCCATCCCTGTTCTGACCCAACTGTGGTTCCTCTCCCCTACCATCGGGAGAACCCCCGAGTTCACAACATCCCCAACCTAGGTCAGTGACAGTATACTCAGGCCTCATGGACCCGGGGGATCGGAGCCCAGAGGCAAGTACCATCCAGGACTTGATTTCTCGAGTACAAAGTCAGGAAGCAGCACAGGGCCAGGTGATGCATTATCTCCAGGAATTATCTGGCCGGCTGGATCAAATTCAGACTTCTCTGGCTACAGTAGTACCGGCCCCAGCTCCAGTACCCGCTCCAGTGGTTGTCTCTAGTAATATTCCATCCTCCTCTGGAACCAGGTCATGCCTTCAGCTCCCTACTCCTTCTCGCTATAATGGGAATCCAAAGAATTGCTGTGGTTTTCTCAATCAGTGCGAGGTACATTTTGAACTTCTTTCACATAACTTCCCTACTGATCGGTCCAAGGTGGCATACATTATTTCTTTGCTCGAGGGTTCAGTGTTGGATTGGGTGTCTCCATTATGGGAGCGATCTGATCCATTGGTTTCTAGTTACACCAATTTCATTACGTCATTCCGGAGGATCTTTGATGAGCCCGGCAGGACGACCGCTGCCTCTGCAGACTTGCTTCATGTCCGACAAGGCTCTCGTTCAGTGGGACAGTATGTGATTAATTTTCAGACCATAGCCTCAGAACAGCGATGGAATAATGATGCCCTTCGGGCTGCCTTTTGGAACGGGCTCTCCGATCGTCTGAAGGACGAGTTGGTCACTAGAGATTTGCCGGATTCTTTAGAACAGTTGATCTCGCTCTGTGTAAAGGTGGATCTTCGCATGCAGGAACGAGGTGGTGAACGTAGTCGGTCGGATCGATCAATGGTCCGATCTCTTCCGTCTAAGCAAACGGTTATTCCAAGTCCTGATGAACCTATGCAGATTAATCGATCTCGGCTGTCTCCAGAAGAACGTCAGCGTTGTCGTGAGGGTACACTCTGCCTCTACTGTGGAGCTGCGGATCACTTTCTCAAGTTTTGCAAGTCTCGCCCGGGAAACGGGCAGTCCTAGCTTGTTCCGGAGGAGTCGAGCTAGGGGTTTCTTCTAAACCTTCTCCGCCAGTGGACTGTTTACTCTCCGTATCTCTGTTCTCCGAGTCAATAGCCAAACCCGTTAAGGCTCTGCTGGACTCAGGGGCTGCAGGGAATTTTATTTCCCTTTCCTGTGCCCAGGATCTGGGTTTACAGCTACGGTCGGTCGAACGACCTATCACGTTGACTGCTATCAATGGTACCCAAATTTCTAATGGTCTGATTTCAAGTTGCACAGTACCAATCAAACTGCAAGTGGGAGCTCTGCATCAAGAACACCTGGAGTTCCTAGTGATTCGTGAGATGCCCCACAATCTGGTTCTTGGCCTTCCCTGGCTTAAACTTCACAACCCTCACGTCGACTGGAGTTCGACACAAATAACATCTTGGAGTTCTTTTTGTCCTTCAAATTGTCTCACCCCTGTCTATCCGCTTCGTGTATCTTCAAAGTCATATGAAGGGCTCATTCCGGAGGCCTATCGGGAGTTTTCTGACGTGTTCTCGGAGCAAGCAGCCGATCAGCTACCACCGCATAGACCCTGGGACTGCCCCATTGAGCTCATTCCGGGGAAAATGCCACCTCGGGGTTGCACTTATCCCTTATCACTGCCCGAGACCCAAGCTATGTCAGACTATATCAAGTCTGATCTGCAGAAAGGATTCATCCGCCCCTCTACCTCCCCGGCGGGGGCGGGTTTCTTTTTTGTGAAGAAGAAGGACGGAGGGCTGAGACCATGTATTGACTATCGTGGTCTAAATGATGTCACCATTAAGAATAAGTATCCTTTGCCGCTCATTTCGGAGCTTTATGATAGAGTTCGCGGAGCCCGAGTTTTCACCAAGCTCGATTTAAGGGGAGCTTATAATTTGATACGTATCCGACAGGGGGACGAATGGAAGACGGCCTTCAATACCAGGGACGGGCATTACAAGTATCTGGTAATGCCGTTTGGCCTCAGCAATGCCCCTGCCGTCTTCCAGGGATTCATTAATGAAGTCTTTCGAGATATGCTATACCTAAGTGTAGTGGTATATTTGGATGACATTCTGATATTTTCTAAAAATCTCACAGAGCACAGAATACAGGTCAAAGAGGTACTTCGTCGATTGCGAGAGAATCATCTTTATGGCAAGCTTTCCAAATGTACTTTTGAGGTTCCTTCTATTCCATTTCTTGGTTACATAATTTCGGGCACGGAGCTTCGTATGGATCCAGAGAAACTCACTGCCATCCGGGACTGGACTCAGCCTCTTTCCTTGAAAGCGGTACAACGATTTCTGGGTTTTGCAAATTACTACCGGAAATTCATAAAGGGATTCTCTACCATCGTGGCACCTATTACTGCCCTAACCAAGAAGGGTTCTGACCCAAGTCATTGGTCCTCCGAAGCTGTAGCAGCGTTCGCTCAGTTAAAGGCAGCCTTTATGTCCGCTCCAGTACTTCAACAAGCAAATTTTTCAAAACCATTCTTTCTGGAGGTTGATGCTTCCTCGGTAGGCATAGGTGCCGTGCTTTCGCAGTACGCTCCAGATGGGAAGTTACATCCATGTTGTTTCCATTCTCGCAAATTCTCTCCTGCGGAACAGAATTACACCATTGGAGACAAGGAGCTTTTGGCAATAAAATCTGCCTTGGAGGAATGGAGATATCTTTTGGAAGGTGCTAAACACCTAATTACAATTTTCACTGATCATAAGAATTTGCTGTACCTCAAGACGGCCCAGTGCTTGAATCCCCGTCAAGCTAGATGGGCGCTCTTCTTTTCTCGGTTTTCGTTTGTTATTAAGTACCGGGCTGGGACTTTTAACACCAAGGCTGATGCTTTGTCCCGTTCCTTAACAGCTTCGGATGAGGAGAATTCTGTTGAGAAGGCTTTGATTCTCAGTCCAGTTTCTATGTCAGCGGCTCCCACCGCTCTGGGTCCTCCTCCTGGGAGAATGTCTGTGCCAGTTAAATTTCGGCCAAGGTTGTTGCAGTGGGCTCATAAGTTTTCCGGTCATCCTGGAGTTCAAAAGATGTGGGAGTTTTTACGAAGGTCTTACTGGTGGGACACTATGAAGAAGGATATTCAAGATTATGTCAACTCATGTCCTCAGTGTGCTCAGCACAAAATTCTTCGTTTGCCTCCTGCGGGGTTGTTGCATCCACTGTCCATTCCTCAGAGGCCTTGGACCCATATCTCTATGGACTTTGTCACCGAATTGCCCCTCTCCAAGGGTCACAATACTGTCTGGGTAATTATCGACCGTTTCTCTAAGATGGCACATTTTGTACCTTTGACCGGGTTACCATCAGCTCCCAAGTTGGCTTTGTTATTTATCCGAGAACATTTCCGCCTGCACGGCTTACTTCAGGAAATCATCTCTGACTGGGGGGTACAATTCACTGCAAGATTCTGGAGAGCTCTCTGTACGGCCTTACAAATAAAACTCAAGTTTTCATTCGCTTACCATCCACAAACCAATGGGCAAACTGAACGCGTCAATCAAGATTTAGAGACTTTTCTCCGTGTTTATCTTTCTCCCTCGCAAGATAATTGGGTGGAACTGTTGCCATGGGCCGAGTTTGCCCATAATCATCTGTACCACTCTTCGACTGGCGAGTCCCCATTTTTCATTAACTATGGGTTCCATCCTCAAGTTCCTGAATTACCCATTTGTCCTCCGGAGGATGTTCCTGCTGCAGCCTCTACTCTTCGGCACTTCAGCCAAATTTGGAGTCGAGTTCATGCTAATCTCAAGAGAGTTTCTGGCCGCTATAAGTTCTTTGCGGATAGGAAGCGACGAGCAGCTCCCCAATACAAGGTTGGTGACAGGGTATGGCTTTCCACCCGCAACCTCCGGTTAAGGGTGCCCACTATGAAGTTCGCCCCAAAGTTTATTGGTCCTTACCCCGTGTTACAAGTCCTGAACCCGGTTGTCTGCAAATTGGGATTACCTTCCCACCTCCGGATACCAAATTCCTTTCATGTCTCTCTCCTTCGCCCCCTCATTTTAAACCGGTTCCATTCAAAGTCCCCAAGGCCAACCTCTGCAGAGTCTGAAGCTGGAACAGACTTTGAAATCAAAGCTATTCTTGACTCTCGTTATCTTCACAAGAATCTACAGTATTTGGTGGAGTGGAAAGGTTTTGGCCCCGGGGAGAAGAGCTGGGTCAAGGCTACTGAAGTTATGGCTCCCCGACTGGTGCGGATTTTCCATTCCAGACATCCAACAAAACCTGGAAAGTGTCCGGGGGCCACTCCTGGAGGAGGGGGTACTGTCATATGCCATAGGCGGCGTTCACCGCGCTTACCCCTGCATGCCTGCTGGTCTGTGTTGCGGCCTCCACCTACGATGGTCCACGGGCTCTGGCGCGGCTCCCGGCGGTTCCCCGGGGCAGGGGCGCCGCCATGACACCCGGCATCACGTGGGCGGGGAGCAAGTGACATCATCAGACGGTTCCGCCAATCCAGTGGAGGCGGAAGATTCAAAGGCAGACGCGGGGCAGCGCCTCGGCACCTGAGTATCGTCTTTTCCCCTGAAGCGGATGCCAGTGCTCTTGTTCCCAGCGAGTCTCTCTGCAGTCGTACCCTAGTGTCTCCGGCGCTTCCAGGTGCCAGTTGCTGCGCAGTTCCAGCGTATACAGCGGCTGGTGTGTTCCTCTGCAATACAGTCACCAGTGCTTCTTGGAGTCAGCGTGGGCTGCGGGCTAAACGCCGCTCTCAAGTTCTACAAGTCTTCAGTGTCTTTAAACACCGCTCTCAAGTTCTACAAGTCTCCAGTGTCTTTAAACACCGCTCTCAAGTTCTACAAGTCATCTGTGTCTTTAAACACTGCTCTCAAGTTCTGCAAGTCATCTGTGTCTTTAAACACCGCTCTCAAGTTCTACAAGTCATCTGTGTCTTTAAACACCGTTCTCAAATTCTACAAGTCATCAGTGTCTTTAACCACCGCTCCCAAGTTCTACAGTGTCTTTAATCATCGCTCACAAGTCATAACAAATCATCAGTGTCTTTAACCACCATTCTCAAAGTTCTACAGTGTCTTTAATCACCGCTCTCAAGTCATACAAATCATCGGTGTCTTTAACCACTGCTCACAAGTTCTATAAATCATCAGTATCTTTAGTCACCATTCTCAAGTCATACAAATCATCAGCAACCATCGCTCACAAGTGTTTCAAATCATCAGAGTCTTTAAAAACCACCGTTCACCAGTTCTTCAAATCATCAGTATCTTTAACATTGCTCACAAGTTCTCCTATAGGCCTGGACATTCCCTCCATACGTTCCTTCTCTGCTATGTGACATTGTGTTGCTCCCTTCCTGCAATAAAGTTCTTTAATATTTTCACCAAGCTTTACTCTCAGAGTCCTGTATGAGGAAGACCTATATCAAGCCATCCCTGTTCTGACCCAACTGTGGTTCCTCTCCCCTACCATCGGGAGAACCCCCGAGTTCACAACATCCCCAACCTAGGTCAGTGACACTAGGCAGAGATTTGCATATGGAAAGATGCAACAGATTTCAGGTGTATCTCTTTTACCAGACATAGGACCTAATTCAGATCTGATTATATCAGCACATTTGTTAACTAATGGGCAAAACCATGTGCACTGCAGGTGTGGCAGATATAACATGTGCAGAGAGAGTTAGATTTGGGTGGGTTATATTGCTTCTCTGCAGGGTAAATACTGGCTGCTTTATTTTTACACTGCAATTTAGATTTCAGTTTGAACACCCCACTCAAATCTAACTCTCTCTGCACAAGTTATATCTGCTTCCCCTGCAGGGCACATGGTTTTGCCCATTAGCTAACAAATTTGCTGCTGCAATCAGATCTGAATTAGACCCTTAGAGTTGGTGCACGTGCATACTGATAATGTTGACTGGAATGAAACGAAGCATATGGGTATTTCTTATGTGTAATTTCAGTGCACTCAACACAGCTGACTAAGCTGCTCCGAGAGGTGTAGCGTAGTGTCTTTTCATTTAATTGTAGCATCTTTTTAGCATTGCAGATGAAAAAAACACTCAAAGTGTATTAGAGATGCTGGGCTGCAACTTTAAATGCACAGGAAATATGTTTTACACACATAGAAAGTCACAATAGACATTGGCATGAGAAAAAGCCACAACCACTGCATTGTAGCACTTGTACACAAATTCAGACTCATTCGTACACAGATATACAAATTTTGCACATTAAATTAGTCAGTGCAATCTAGCTAAGTAGTTTTGTCACTGCCAGTTATTTTGTGTGAATAAAAATGCACATTTTGACCAAAAATTATGTTCAGGATGACTATGCCACCCACGATCTTGTGCACCAGGAGGAGCTGTTTGGCGCGACTGAAGCCACAGTGCATAAGAACACATCTGTATTCCCAGTCTTGTTCCACTCATAATAATTTTGTTCCTTAACCAAAACTTGAGTTTGCCCAAGATGGATGCAGTATTGCTGTAATGTGGAGGATTATTCATGATTCCCGAAACGTGTGTGAAATATTGATGTAATGGGGATGGTAATATTGAATGGTTGAGAGTTATTAAGGAAAATATGTCTATTTGTTAAATGTGATTGTTATACATTTAACCACTGAACTGGCTCATATTTTATCAAAAAATTTCTCCAAAATTGTTGCTTATTTATTATCAAATTAGGTAATTAATAGCTATTTAAACCTATTTCAAATTCATTTTGTAAACTAAAAATGCTACGTTAAGTTTCAATTTACATAATGTGATCATTTAAAAAAATCTTCAATTTTGGGGTTATTTAAAAAAAATGTTTATAGGTTAATCAAACAAAAAACATTATTAACTTTAATATATTTGCAGTCATCAACTTACAACTTATCTGAGTATGGGAATGTCTTTTTATATAAATATGTGCAAAATCTACCAGCATACATTAAGGACGCTACTAGTGTTTTAAATGTACTAAAGGAGATAAAATGAAGTCAGTCTTACTTGTGGCCGACAATTGATGTATAGTATCTATAGACATACACATGTATAAAACATTGTCAAGGTATGTAGGGAATGCTTGAATAAAGATGGTTTACTAAGTGAATGCCACAGGGATATTCTAAATTCTTGGCTACATTTTATGTGCAAGTCTGTGGTCTGGCAATGGGCACTATATTTTCCCCAGTTTTGCTAATTTATTTATTATGGGATGCTGGGATAATATTTGTATCTACAGTTAACACCTTTTTAAAGACAATCTTAAGCTATATAAATGCTGCATTAATGACATCCTAATCATTTGGACAAGGCACAGAAGAAAGATTTAACATATTTTTATTATATTAAACAATATGAATCTCAAATTCAAATTGAATATCAGCATAAGTTCAGTTTCTAGACCTCATATTTCTCAGTGAAGGGGAAGAGATGGTAGGGAGATCAGATTTATTTAAATATAAAGAGGAAAAGAAGTATGACAACAAAATGGTCCCATTTGTCACTACCTTTAACAGACATGAAAATATGATGAGAAAACCTTATGTGACCATTGGTATATTTTAAAAAGGGACCCTATTTTGAAGGAATATCTCCCTGCAAAACCTTGTGTCATCTTTAAGAAAGCTAAAAATTTAAAGTATTGAGTGGCTGCAAGTATGAATAAACCAATTCTTAAAAAATTTGACCAAACTTTCCTAAATGTGTAGGTTGTTATAGATGTGAATGATGTAATGTATGCAGATATCTCATTTCAAATAGATGTTCATTTTCCAATTTTGAAATCCCCATGGAGTATAAAATCATAGACTATAGGAACTGTATTTCTATGTAGGTCATATACTTACTGGAATGCTCATGTGGCAAAACGAAGAGACCCCTGAATCTAAGAATTCACGAACACATCCAGAACATAAAGAATCACTTAGAGAGCACTGCAGTGTCCAAACATTCAATCTCCCATTAGGTGTGTAGTGTGATCAGATTTCTGCTTCTAAAGGGCCCATCAGCAGCTGAAATTCATCGCCAACTTGTCTTGGCAGGGTTGGACTGGCCCACAGGGGAAACCCCAGTGAGACCCACTGCCTGAGGGCCCAACTCCTCCTCTAGGGATCAGGTCTCAGACTATGCAATTGAATAAAACATTATACATATTTTACCTAATACTGCACAGGAATATGCTATATGTTCTACAGTGCATTGCTGTGATTAATGTGGTGCCTTATCATGCATGCACTAGCAGTATTTAGTATATATATTTATGAACAGGCTCAGATCTAATGGTTAGACAAAGCAATGTGGTGGCTGGCCACACTCTCTCTGGAGACTGGCCACACCCCTTAGTATGGACCCCTACCACTGCATTTCCCTATGGGCCCTTCATGCCCCAGTCCAACACTGTGTCTAGGTGTATGGTTATGTCACAGAAACAGGTTTGGGTTTCGTGCACTGCCTTTGATAATGGCAGGACAGATGTTCAAGATGAGCAACTTTTTGTTTTTGTTTCAGGTATGAGAATGGCTTCCACTACATCTACGAGAACATCAGCTGAAGTGTGGGTAATTGGAAAACCAACAGAAATGCTTTCCCATGCAATGGCTTCCATCAAAAGGAGATGTAGCCAATGTGGAAGCCAATGTGGTTCACAAAAGAAGTATCAACTAGTGTGAAAGCAAAAAAGATGGCTTTTAGGAAATACAAACAGACTCAAAATAATAATGACAAAGAGGTGTATCTTGACAGACGGAAGGATGCTAAGAAAGTGATCAGACGTGCAAAGGCAGAAGCTGAGGAGACAATGGCCCAGTCGGTAGATAAAGGGGGCAAAACTTTTTTTAAGTATATAAATGAAAGGAGAAAATCAAATGGAGGAATAATAAGACTTAAGACAGAGAGTGAGAATTTGGTGGAGGGAGACAAGGCAATAGCAGATCACCTAAATAATTATTTTTGCTCAGTATTTACTACAGAAGGAGAAGGGAAGGGGCCACAGTTATGTTGCAAGGACATTCATAAAAATAAGGTAGATAAAAGTACATTTACAGAGGAGAAGGTCCTAACTGAACTTTCAAAACTAAAAGTGGATAAATCAATGGGGCCAGATGGGATACACCCAAGGATACTAAAAGAGCTAAAAGATGTGCTGGTGGCACCATTAACAGAATTATTTAACCAGTCACTAAATACAGGTGCCATTCCAGAGGACTGGAAAAGAGCAAATATAGTTCCATTGTACAAAAGTGGAAGCAAGGAAGAAGCAAGTAACTACAGACCAGTAAGCCTTACACCAGTAGTAGGGAAAGTAATGGAAAAACTACTAAAAGAAAGAGTTGTGGAATATCTTAAATCAAACAACTTACAGGATCCAAAACAGCATGGATTCACTGGTGGGAGATCATGCCAGACAAATCTTATTGACTTTTTTGACTCTGTGATGAAAATAATAGATCAAGGGGGAGCTGTAGATGTAGCATATCTAGACTTTAGTAAGGCATTTGACACTGTCCCACATCACAGACTGCTAAATAAACTTGAAAGTGTGGGGGTGGATTATAGAATAGTTAAATGGATAAGAACCTGATTGCAG